>NW_024868291.1:71418-137584 GCF_013358625.1 Macadamia integrifolia
AATTTTTTTTTGCTTATTTTCTTTCTTTTTTTTTTTCCTAATTTTTTTTCTTCTTTTTCTCTCTCCTAGGAGGATTTTCTTCTTCTTTGTGTGATTTGGACAATATTTGGTGATGATGTGGAGGAGAGAGAAGATTTGGACAATCTTTGGTTCTCCCCTTTTTTTCTCTTTCCTTTTTTTTTTCTTCTCTTCTTGCTTCCACGATTTTCCTTTCCTTTTTTATTTTTTTCTTCTTGTGCAAGAACCCTTCCACGATTTTGTTTGCTTCTAATTTGATGTGGAAATCTCCTCCATGCCCTTAGTGCTTTAAGTGAGTGAAAAGCAGAAAATCTTCAACAAATTCTCTAAAAAAAACAACCATGAGATTCGAACTTGAGACCTCTTGGTGAGCAAGGGAATTTTGTACACCATAGCTCACCAACTAAGCTAGGTAGTTGTTGTTACCAAAAACAAATCTTTAATCACTTAAAGATGTGGTCCATCGATCCTTGTTGGCATTTGGAGTATTCCTTGTACCTCTGGGACAATTGCAAGCGGGCTGGTTCTGCATCTCGGTTCAGTTCTGATCCATTATTCTTTTTCTGACCCGAAAAGAATAATCATTTGTACGGGTGACCAAATGAATGTGTGCTTTTAATTGAACACGTCCATCTTGCTCAGAATTTCATCCTCTTTGCAACCATGAAAAGAAATAGAACCTCTTTACGTGTAAAATTGAAGATATAGTGCCCGATAATCCTTAAGGCCTTGAAAATACAAAACCTGCAAAAAGAGAATAAAACCCAAGGTAGCTTCATTCTAAATATGTAAAATGCATATTTTACTACCCTAGATTTCACACATAAATGTGCTCATCAATAACCATCTATAACTGTTACATGCCCACGTAATACAAACTTCTACAACTTCTACCTTACGTTCACATAACCATACATAGTAGGTTACATAACAAAAAAAAAAAAAAAACTCTATGTGGCAATAATCCATTTTTATACAAATACACTTGACCAACACAATAACAAATAATAGCTAAAGATAATTATGTGGCACCTAACATTTTATGTCTTATTTCTAATAGACTATATACCAAAACAGTTTTGAAGGTTTATATGAGACAAACAATCGGATGATGTTCATTTTAATTTAATAGTATTTTTTTGTTCATCCAAAAGAAGAAGAAAAAAAAAATCCATTCAGAAAGTTAATTGATAGAAGAAATTCTAAAACTTAATATCAATTTGTAATATTCAAAGTGTCGAAAGGGAGTAGCAATTGCAGAAATTAGTTATCTTCTTGGTAGCCTCTGTATTTAGAAAATTAAAAACAATAAAGTATTCTCAAGCATATCTAAAGATACATATATGGTATATTTGCGGGTTCTTTCTTTTGGGGTCAGGGTTGGGGTTGGGGTTGGGGTTGGGAGGAGGTAATTAGTCTCAACATTTTGGAGACCTTTTGCTCCACTGATTACTAATTACCCTCTTAGTCTCCACCAAGCAGAAACAAAATTAGATCTTAATTGTAGTTCTATTGGTAGTCCAGGTATTGCCAAGACTTGTAGTGTGCTTGTGTGAGACTCAAGAATACAGTAAGTACTGGACATGCCTAGGAGATCGATGAGGTGTCCACACCAAGAATACGACAAGTATCAAGGGGTTTAGGAGATTGGTGAAGCTGTACAAACTTTAGTCCTACATCGCCTAGGGAGAGATTACTGGGCTAATTTATAACTTCTAGCCTCCTTAACATGGCACAACACATTTTAAAACCTTAAGATCCATGGGCCAAAGAGGAAAATATTGTGCAAGATTAATATGGCGGGGGCATTACCAATGATATCCGAGTAAACCCCGACAGCGTGTGGGACCACAGCGGGGGCCCTGTGTCGAAAGGGGGGCGATGAGATGTCCCCACAAAAAATACAACCAATACTAAGGGGTTTAAAAGATCGATGAAGGTATACAAACTTTAGCCCTACATCACTTAGTAAGAGATTACTGTGCTAGTTAATAACCTCTAGCCTCCTTAACATGGCACAACGTGTTTTAAAACCTTGAGGCCCATGGACCAAAGAGGACAATATTATTCAAGGTTAATGGGACCGAGGCGTTACAATTTGGGAATGTAAAGGTAATGCAATTGGTAATTGCTATCATTATTTCCCTCTAGTGTTACAAATTCCAAATTACTTTGTTGGGATCTCTTATTAATTTAAAATCTATAACCACTATTAAAATGTCTCAAACTGATTGTTAAAGTTTATTTAAGAATGATTATCAACCGGGTTGTTGCCGGTTCAAACAAGGAAACAACCTCTCTACAAATGGTGGAGGTAAGGCTACATATATATGCCCCACCCCATACCCTACAATAGTGGGAGCCTTGCTCAATAGATACACCCTATATAAGTGTGTCAAATTTGTTAGGAAAATACATTATATATCACAATAGAATTGTAATGCATTTAACTTAAATTATTTAATTAATGATTTTATCTGGATATATGAGCCCTAACCCACAGATGATCTGGTTCTTAAAGGGGTGGGAGACTCCTCTCTCTCTCTCTCTCTCTCTCTCTCTTGATTACCCAAATAACCAAATCCCTAAAGCCTACCGAACTTGTAAATGGATCTTTTTGGTATGCAGCACCATGCTAAGCCTCCTTGGAACCAGAAAATTCAAGAACTTTAACCATTACCGGTATAAAATTTTCAGGTAAAGGTATAAATTGAGATGTAGAATTACAATGAATCCGGACATTAAAATTCTCAAAATACACAATAAATCATGGGCCCTATGGTATACAATAATTAGAAACCAAACTTCAATAAATTTTGGTGAACATGAAATCTACAAGGTATACAAGAAGCTATGGGAGTTCAATGGCCCATAGTAATGGAATTCTCTATCTGAATAATGGAAAATGGTCATCTGGATCACCACGCTTATAGGAAAATATGTAAACTCAAACAACCATTAGACACACCCCATTTCTGGAAATAACTCAGTTTTAATGTTGAGATAACATCATGAATTGTTGAGAAAATGTGTCAATGCCTTGTCGTATCATTATCATACATGGCTAAGGCTTCTTCAACAACATTGTTCGAGGAGAAACCCATTTCAGATAGCAGGTTGTAAGCATTAACAAATTCACTAACCTGAAAAAAATTCACATATATTAGTCACAAGCAAAATCAGAGACATATTTTAGTGTCGCAAAAGGTGTGTTGTGCAGATACAGGTCATTTGAAGGTACTCAGTGGTGATGAAGCCTCTAAACTTGGGTTAGTCCATGTATGACTTTTGGCTGGTGCTTAGGGTAATGAGGGAACAAGAGATTATTTTGCACACTAATATAGTGCCAATATATGAAGCAACTAGAATCGAGATATGAATTCAGTGATTCATAGGTAACAAATTGACGAGATAACTATTGTAGTATTCTGCACTATAAAAAGGAAACTTGTGCTACGATCTAAGGATAAAATCTACTTACTCCCACATATTAAATGATTGGAGGTGAATTTGAAACTGGATATTCTATTTCAAAGCTTTGGTCAAAACTCAGACTGAGCAAGAAGTTGAGGAAAAGTAACGCTAGAGACTCAAATTCCATCTTTTCCCTGTATGTCATGGTTCTTGGGACCTAGAAAAATGAAACCCCATCCTCTAAAGAGTTGTGGTATCACAATCCAATAGTAAATATGCATCTTTTAAGGTAATGGTTATGCAAAATTCAGGGACTAAGAGCACGAAAAGAGTGCTTAAAAAAAAAAATGATTAAAATAATTTCAAATTTTTCTTTGCTAAAAATGAATATATATAGTTATTTTAAGAGACATATGGTTTCCATCATTAAGCCCATCTCAAAGCAAGACTTAAGGGGAACCCTTTTTTTTTTTGGTGTAACTTAAGGGAACCCTTTGAGAGTGAGGCAAAAATGCACAAATCATCACCAAAGGCAGTTTTTGGGGAAGCAGGTTTCCTAATTCCACCAATGAAGCCAAACCCATTTTTCCCTCTACGATAAATTACACTTCCATCCACCAAAACTGTTACTAAAGAGTAAAAGCGGCAAAACCTAATAAGGTAAGATAGGCTTAAGTAACAAAAAATAGCAAACCTACAAGAACCAAAATCCAAGTGAAACAGAAAACTGAGAATATGGGCAAAAACTTGTTAAGATATGTACCACGATAGGAGGAGTGTCCCTATTGTGGCTGAGTTTAATTCCTTGCTTTAGATTATTTATTCCCTAGTTAGGATAGATCTCTACTTACTAATTAGGATAGACTTCTTATTTTATCTTGCTTGTGGTACAAGGACTTCGTTTCCTAGTTTGATTGTACTACTTTGGGTGTTAATAAATATTGATAGTAGGGGGGACTGGGAAACACAATCAGCTGCTCTCTTCTAGGCGGTCTTACCCTCTTCTCTCTTATTCTTCCTCAGTCTCTCTCTCCTTCTCTTTCTCTTCTATTACAGTTACTGGTTACAGATCATGGTTTGTTACAAAACTAAATAGGATCAGAACTAGCAAACTATATATCCGATGGGGCTAAAACTAATATAGAATGGAAGTCCTAATGAGGTGAGTATATGATTAAAATATCAAAGAAAAATGATGGTTAGATTAAGAGAAACAAGCAAGCAGAAATTCAAAATTAACGAGAATATTAGAAATTTGAAGAAAAACAATTAAAACTCGTAAATGGCTGATTGGATAAACACCAGAATTAGGGAGATATGCATGTCTAAAGTTTTGTTGTCTAGAATGGACAAAACTAGGAATCACATGATTGTAGGTTTTGAAGAAACCTTGCAGAATGTCAGGAAAAGTTAAAGCAACAAAGGGACTAGGAGAAACTAAAATAGAATTTAGGAGTTGCCATTAAAGGTTGCAGTTGAAAGTATATGGTTATTGAAACATCTGCAGAAAAGAGAAGAAAAGGAGATGAAGATGAGGAAGAAAAGAAGAATGCTGCAGTTGGGCTTTACCACATTCCCTCCAAGGCTTCCCACCTTGGTACCCGCAACTGAATCATCACAGTGCACATCTTCACACAAGAGCACTATTTCTAGAGCCAAAATTGTGGACAGCATGCCCATCTCCTTTACTTATAACTTCTAATGGATAGATTATAATAATAGAAACACTCCTTCCTACTTGGCTGCCAAGTAAACTCTAGAATAGAAACTAGGATGGAATTCTTCTAAAAGATCAGAAACTTCTACTTAGTATCTATCTTAACCGCTAAGTAACTTATTACATGGAATGGAAAACTAAGAAAACAGATACTACAAGAATATTCTCAGCTCCCAAATCGCCAATCCACAAAAGCTAGCTTCATCAGGCCCACCAAGCCATGCACAAGCTTGGGCTAATGCTGGCCCAGTTAAGGACGAGAACCAGAACCGTAGCCTGGCTTATGGACCAGATTCCGGCCTAGTTTTAAGAGGAGTCTGCTACTCCCTTATGCCTACATGTATCAGCTTTACTGCATCAAAACCGTAATTCAAAAGCATCAATGCAAATCTAATCCAAGATGCCAAGATGATTACCATTCCCAATGTCTCTATACCTTCTTCTCAAACTACAGAGACTGATGAGATTTTTCTCAGTATATGGTAATTGCTTCCCAATGTACAGTATGAGACGATAAAAAAGAGCTGGAAGTCACTAATTCTCTCTCTCTCTCTCTCTGACCAACCGTATGACTTATGAGTGACTTTAATAGAAAATTGATCATTACCCAAGTAGAATTTCACAATCTGCAAATACATGTATCAATAGTCAAGGTGGATTTTCAGAATCCAACATCCACCAGCATAAGTTTAATAAATTTAAGGAATCACTTTCCACAAAAAACCAATCCCACAAGAATTCTCCCAAGAAAATCATAATCCAATATGAAGCTTTCACTTAAACCACAAAACATATAGAAAACTCAACACATGGTTCTCCAAATTATAACTTCTGATAATGCCAACAAATACCTTCAATAATTTGAGAAAGGTCATTAATAGAAATGGCTTCTAGATATCGTCCAAAACCCCATCTTCACCCACTAACTATTATCAATAGAGACCTGCTTTCTTATATCATATACACAGTGAGCTAAATATATATTAAACAATGACCTTTTATAAAATAAGCAAGATTATTCTATTAAATGAAGTTAACAACCATGAAGAAGAACGGGGCTGGGCTAGGCAGGGCCGGGCTCATCCCAAGGCATCAATCCTAGCATGTCTCGGCTCTGAATCAAGGCCTTATATGGGCTTAGGTCGGGCTCCGGCCAACAAGGCTAAACTTGCACTCCTAGACTTATCCATGTACTTTCCCATCTATTTTGACTATAGATTTCTTTTTTAAACTAATGATAGAGCTTTGATAAGACAAATAGTCTACGTGGCAAGATTAACCAGTGCAACATGAGGCCTTTCCAAGCACTCACTGTCATAGTCTTACTATAACACCCCGGCTCCATTAACCTTGTCACAATATTGTCCGCTTTGGCCCATGGGCCTCAAGGCTTTAAAATGCGTTGTGGTATGTTAAGGAGGCTAGAGGTTATCAACTAGCCCAGTAATCTCCCTCTAGGCGATGTGAAACTAAAGTTTGCACACCTTCACCGATCTCCCAAATATCCTGGTACTTGTCGTATTCTTGGGTGTCACAATCTTCCCCCCTTTCGGCATAGCATCCCCACACACTGTCGGGGTCTGCTCTGATACCATTTGTAATGCCCCAGCCCCATTAACCTTACACAATATTGTCCTCTTTGGCCCATGAGCCTCAAGGCTTTAAAACACATTGTACCATGTTAAAGAGGCTAGAAGTTATCAACTAGCCCAGTAATCTCCCCCTCGGTGATGTAGGACTAAAGTTTGCATACCCTCACATCTCCCAGTCGGGTCTGGTACTTGTTGTATTCATGAGTGTCACACTTACTATCGTCCAAGCATGCTTAGTTGATGAGTTTTAATGGGATCCAATGCATTAGTGTTGGTAAAATCGCTCCCTACATTTTCACATTTTTTCTACTTTAAGGCCCTCCCTCATTTTAAGGTAAAAATCATATAACATAAAATTTAATCAAAAAATCTTAGAACCCAATTTCTCTCCACCCATGATTTCTCTTCACCCACCCTATCCAACCCTTTGAATTAGACTGGAGAAGGGTATTTTCGGACCATAAACAATAATGGTGAGAGTTAATGATGAACCAGAGTCCAATCATAATGTCACATCACCATGAATGAAGAGATTCTATTCACCCAGAGTGAAGGATAACACTAGGCATACAAGAATAGACAGCATACTTCCCATCCCAAATTTGGTTGGGTCACATCATTGTTGTAAAACTTGGAAATTTTTGTCTTCAATGCTTTGTTTCGAAGGAAAAAAAGGAGATGCGTGTTTTGAAGAGTCAAAATGTGTTGGTTGACAAAAAAAAAAAAAAAAAAAAAACCAACGCTAATTGTTTGCTCGTGAATGCCACACATTGTTGGGAATGCTTGTATTTAAGAGATAAAATCCGGCATGACGTAAATAGTCCGTGAATTTTTAATAAAATTTTCAATAACCCTAGTTGCAATGAAGGTTCAAAAAATGAATAATCTATAGGGAGAGAGAGGGTTTCTCTGCATGACAGCGTGGCCCCTGTGTCGGAATTTTTTATTTTTTTTTCAAAATTGTGAACCTAAAGAAACACTTATTTTCCGTAGTTTTTCTTTTGCTCTTTTTATGTATCGAAGTAGAAATGAGGACACTGGGAGAACTAAGATGGAAGAACATAAAGAGTTTTTGAAACCCCAGAGCACAAACCCCATGAAATAAGACCATATTAGTGAGTCAATGTAATAAATAGTTACATATATTTTTTTCATGGGAGCGAGTTGGTGATGTAGATAGTGCTGTCAAAAGGAGGGACGAGCTGACCAATAGTTGGTTCAGTTCTGTCCCAGATCTGGTCCTAGTTTAGCCCATCCAACAAAACCAGATTTCATCAGATATGGTTCCCTTTTTTGGTGCATCGATTCCAGCTCTACAGGGTCTGATTTCTTCCCATCGAGCAGCTTCCTTTCTCCATTATTTTGTCCTCAAGTGAAGCTTCTAACTGTCACCTCAATTTGGAAGATGGTTCAAGAAGTTCCAGCAGCCCCATTGATCTCAGCAAATTGGCCAATATTTTGTTTCCTTTTTGGGTTCTCTTGGTTGACAAGTTAATTATATTTGGCCATTAGTTAAGTTTCTATTTTTATGTTTCTTCGTGAACAAGTAGTTGGGTTTTAGGAAAGTTTACCTTAGTTTCTAATTTCCAAGAAGTTACTTAATTTAGAGTTTCCTTTTTTGTAATAAACTTTAGGCCTATATAATAGAGGCCATCGATTGTAATTGAAAAAAAAAAAGACTTCAATCAATGAAATTTTGAGTTTTACTCATGGCTGAGAGAGCTAATGTTTGAGAAGATGAGATGCCTAAAACCTGAGAGGGTGAAATGCCCAACGAAACCCCCATTCTTCCCCTTCCTCAACCCACCATCGAATTATTTCTTTCCTCTTTTAGTTTCTTCTTGGTTCTAACTTAGGAGAGAGTATTTTGAGAGCATTTTGTTACTTATTGAAGAACCCAAAGCCAACTATCAGACCTGACCGAAGACTGTTAAGAGCAAGGATCTATCTCAGCACTTTGTCAGGGTTGGGATTGATTGACCTAGGCCAGATCTCCTCAATCTACTTTGAGAGCCCTCTGGAGGGTTTGAATGACACACCAGGGGGGCCACTTGACCTACTTTACTGTCCCATCTGGGCAGCCTATATCAAGCCGCAGGTTTTCTCCTAAGCCTGCCTGAAGCCCTAAGCCTAGACAGAATTGATTACTGGTTAGTTTCTCCCCTGTTGCCTTACTTCCTGCCATCTTTTCAGTTTTATTTTGGAACACCATTGGCAGTACTAAAGCTTGATTTGAATCCCAATAGAGCCTTCTTGTGTGAGCTAATGATGTCCTCTCAGTCCAGCCCTAAATTCTAATTTCAGTTTTAAGTTACCTTTTGATTCCGTGATCTGGAAATCAAATCTGAGTTTGAGGTCGAAGTTTGTTATCAATTGGGGTTGTTTACTTTTGCAAAACCACCTTACATCAGTTGGGACGCTGCTAGCTTTCCTAGAGCTAGTGGCTCAACAAATGAGGCGCCTGGGATGCTAAGGGCATGGGGTCATTTCCAAAGGGGAGGGAACGAGAGAGTGATACAGGCTGAGCACCACAAGCTGCAAGCGCAGCCTTTTCTCTTTTTTCATATGCAGCAATTATCCTTATTAACATTTGGTATAGTCTTTACTAATAATTGATAACACTAAAAACCAAATTATCTTTATAAATAATGGTTTGGTCCCAAAATCTATCATGCAAAAGATCATGGAGGACTGTAAAGATGCAGTAATATTTTACCGAGCACTTTGGCACGGCATCTATTGAAAATAGCAAGGAACAAAAGCCAGGTCCAAGCATTGATAAGTGATACCTTAATAATGACCCATCAGCCTATTATCCCCAGCGTACCTTTCCACATGGGACTTCCGGATCACTATTGCTGACTCTCGTCTTTGTTCAACTAGTTGGTCTCACAGATAGGTAGGCTTATACCATTACAATCACCAGCAAGATAGACATTTGAGCCTACCTTCGCACTCTGTGACTCTATTGGAGGCATCCGCTCCAGATAAACTGCCCCACCTTGCGATGTTCCCCCCCCCCCCCCCCCCCCCCCCAAGGATGCTAGAAACTCTATTTGTGATCGAAGTACGCAGTGTACCCACTTCAAAAGCAGCATGCAGATGGATTTTAATCAATGATAAAGATTTGCTTGTTCTAGCAGGTGGTCAGAGTTTGGGACTGCCACAACCAGCAGAGATCACAGCCATCAAAGAGGAACTGAGTGAGGGACTCCAATATAAAATGAATAAGATATATGTGCTCTCAGATGCAAAGGCAATTGTGGAATATTTGGAAGCTGCAGATAATAATGTTTGGATGTGGAACATATATTATGAGCTCCTACAAGTGATGGACTTAAAATCTATGCATCCTATAATCTTAAATATATACCTAGGAGTAAGAGCATCATTGCACATGACATAACAGGATGGTGTCTCAATCTAGGTTGTGGAACTGAAGTCAGTTGTGCTATGAAGGTAGTGATTTGCAGAGGTGTCTCAGCATTATAGATACTACTATATAATAACTCAATGTTATCTTTAAATAAAAAAACAATATATAAATATATATATATTTTGGGTAGAAAAAAAACAAAAACAAAACAAAACAACATTTACTAAGGACTGTTTAATCAGATGCTCTAAACACAAGAAAAAAAATCAGATGGTCCAGACCACAATTGGACTGTTTGAACCGCTGGCCATAGTACAAACCATCAACGTAGTCTGATGGGAAGCGGCCTCGGCACGCTGACTAGTCAACTTCCAGACTATTAATCTTACTGTCAAAATATTTAGGGGATGAAATGAAAATCCCATGAATTGAAGCAATGCCCTCTCATGTTGCTCCGAGAACCTGTACCACCATGCTAGATGCATTTCTCATGTTTAAAGAGCATATTCATAACTTATATGTTAATATTACCAGGCTATCTAATTGGACCAGACAGTCAGATCACCAGACTGTCCCAGTCCAGCCAAAGAACAATCTGACATGGTCCATGTTAGAAACATTGACAAAATAAAATGATCTTGAGCATATGACCTGAAGCAGCAATGCACACAACTGAGCAGCCTAATTGGCTGTAAGAGCTGTTGTACCTGTAATGCATTTCAAATCCACAGAACCATCACCTCAATCGGTCACAGTTAGAATCTCAACTGGCCAACCATAAGCACAAGAACCCACCAAATTGTTCAGACAGTCCACAAAATTGTAATATTAAAAGAACAATTGGCTATCTAATAGACTGTTGGGTTACTATAATTCAATGGGCCATATTCCCTGCTCCTTGCATCTTAAATTCTTGATGATGTTTGTAGACAATTGGTACAATCTAAGTCTAGTGTTTTAGAAGCTAATCCGTAGTTGGATGGGAAAATGGGAGCAATTTACTTGAATAAACAGTGGTACAAATATTGTCAGTGACTCAGTTGGACTCCACTCTGATACTAGAAAACTCAATAGCACCATGCTCACCAGCTTATGAAATTATTATCCATGTATTGGTATAACAAAAATCAATTTCCATACAAGACATATCATATATGTGTGGAAGATGCTGAAAATTTTTCAGTATGCTGTTTTTAACAGGCTTGCAGCTCACATATAGCAGGCAAAAAATATCATGATTCCAGTCACAGCAACCATTAGGAAGTGGATAAATCTCTTTACATCAATATAAAGAGATTAAAAGGCAATAGAAAAGAGGAATCTGAAGAGGACACACCCATGCCAAGAATGTAGAGATTAGCCACGTACACAATCTGCTGGAACCATGGATTCTCTGCAACATCCACTTAACAATGCCCTCAAACAACTTGAGAAACTAAGATAGCTGCAGCAGAACAGAAACATATGCCTGTTAATGTCCTTGCTATCATATATCCTCGATATGCAACACAGATTAGAAACCCTTGTTACCTAGTTCATTCAAGCATAAGAGATTGACATGAGTGAAGAAGTCTCTCAATAATACAAGAAAGATTAAGGGTATACATATGGCCACATGTCAACAATCAGTGAAATGACTCGAGGGAAATGTCTTGGGGACTGCGTGGTCATCCACCTAGAGGACCCATAAATTTGACTGGGCTTCTAGGCCTCATGGAATAAAAAGTTCCTTAATAAAGCAATGAAATAACAGATACCATGTGGTGCAATGCAATTTGTGTGAATCCAAATGCACTTTGACTGTCTAATCTTCTCAAATCATTTGTGTGAATCCAAGTGCACTTTGATTGTGGAAACCATTTCCATTCCACCAAGAAACACTGAACTGTCAAGATGATCTGATCATCAAGGGGATTTTCAATATATTCCTCAATCCCTGGCATCGTAGGAAAGGTTACAGCATTCTTAGCATCTTTTATTCATATGGTGTCTATTATATAACTTCAAGTACACAACATTGGCCACATTATGGACACCCATACCCACGGTAAGTTTGAAAATATAAGGACTAGAAATAATCTTCTAAGACAAGTATCAAATAGCACCCTGAATTTAGCTTCTAATATTTCTACAAAGAAATCTCTTTGACACCAATGTCTATCTGAGCCACAGCTCCTTCTTTACACTTGAAATAGCATTGATGTCAATCAGCACAGGCCTAATACAAATCATAATACTTGAACTTCTTCAAACTACCCTCATTCAAATAAATTCATAGTTAATAAGTAACTCCACAATTTAATAAAGGTTTCTGGAATGCATAATCAAATACCCAAACTAAACCCCGTAGAAAAATATTATAGTTACACCACTACACTTATTACAACAACTCAGCCTTATCCCAACTAAATTGGGTCGGCTTGATATAAGCCCTGAGCTATGCATGTCCTTCCTCACCACTTCTCTTAGTCTGCCCTAAGCTCTTTTGGTTCTTTCAATCGGAATCAAATCACTTCTCCATACTGAAGCATCCAAAGGCCTCTGTTGAATATGGCTATACCACCTCAAATGACTTTCTCATAGTTTATCATGTATCGAAGCTACTCCCAAATCATCTATAATATGATCATCTCTTACTTTATCCTTCCTAGTATTACCAAGTACTTATCCATCTCAACATGATGCTACTTAACTGCCCAACATTCCACACCATACATCATAAAAATCTTCTGAACAAATATTTACAAACCTGCAAATAAAAGTACAGAAATCTTCTGAATAAATCTCTACTGACCTGTAAATAAAAGTAAAAAAAAAAAAAAAAAAAAAAAAAAAAAAAAAAAAACTTCTAAATTACTCTAAGGCTGTGGATCATTGGTGTTTTAACTCTTGGTGATTTTAGGGTTTATGCTTAATATATTAGTATTATATTAATTTTAGCTGGCAGATTAAATTCCATCAATGATAGGCAAGTGTCATGTTCCATCAAGTTGAAAAATCCACTTATTGGGTGGGCGGTTCGTATTCCTACAATAGTTTTTAAGGCAGCAAGGCGACGGAGGCGTTTGAGGGTCTTTCGGAGCGCCTTAGCGATAAGGCGGGCATAAAGCGTCGCCTTATTGACTAAAGCATTCCTGTGTAATTTTTTTTATAAAACCAATCTATCTGGCTCAAATCCTAGTTGAATCCTATTACTCATATGTTAAATAAATATTAAAGGTTCATATTCATACCAATGTAAGATATTTATCAAGAAAACAAATCAATAAAGTGAATAAACTAAGTTCATCTTCATCATTCATCAATCATCAATCATCATACCATATTAACATATAATATAAATACATAATTATGAAGCAAAATTATAAAAATAAAAAAAAGAAATAAAAAATACAAGTATTTATTATACTTACCTCTATGATGCCAAAATTAGTGCCTAAACCCTAAGATCATCCACTATATTTCTACTCCTGTCAATGAAGAATGAAGCTCACAGCTGCCGGAGCAAACTCACCGCTGCCAGAGCAAAATGGTCCCCTAGATAATTGGTTCTTCCTTATTCCTTGATTCCTTCTCAAAGCCCTTTCTTAAAACCCTTGACAAAATCCAAACCCTGTTTGTGAATTGTGTTTTTATTTTGTTTGTTTTGATTATTTTTGGTCGAGTAAAGTTGATCCCATACATCTCAAGTGTTAATAAAATCATACACCTACCAATAAAAAATCTATGTTTGGAATCTTCATCAAGTAATTTTAAAATGTGTTTAAAAAAAAAAACCCCCATAAGGCGCCACTTCACGTAAGGCGGAGCACTGCCTTACCATCTTTAGAACGCATCAGCGCCAAGGCGCTAGTAAGGCATATCCTTAGCAACGCCTTTAAAACTATGATTCCGACAATCACTTGAGTTGAAGTGGAATTAACTATTTAACGTAAAGAACAGACCAATTCTTAGCAGTTTTGAGTTTGGACTAAGGCTTAAAGAAATCATAAATTATGCAAACTACAAGGTGTCAAGTATTGGTGTCTATCAACATATTTGATTGGTGTTTTTAAGAGACATCACAAAAACATGTTAAAGATACTGTAAGAGACTTAAGATACGCCATAAGCTAAGGATACATACCAACTATTATTTTGAGGCATTATTGTTACACCTGTGCCCAAGGATTAAAGTATCGATATCGGTCGCCGTATCGGTCGGCCAAAATTAAGATACGAATCGGAGGGTATCGTATCGTATCGTATCGGAGATACGCCAAGATAAGCATATAAATAGATATGAAACACCTTTTTAAACACTTTTGCATAAAAATTTTGTTAAAAAAAGCTATTGATAACATGTATTATGTATAAACACTAAATTGAGGGTATCGTACTAAGAATTCAAGGTTTGTAGTTGTCCCATGAATGTAAAATCCTTGTTCCCAACCTTGATTTCCACTTTAATTAGAGAGAAATATGGTTGGCAGCAACTTTGGAACAAAAACCCCTCAAAAATTCGTGTTTTCTGAAAAATACCCATCTTGGCCATTATATGACCGTAGCTTACTGTATCGGTAAATACCGATACTCACCAATACGTACCGATCTATACTTAACGAAACTCACCGATACGTACTGATCGATACATACCAATACTCACTGATACATACCAATACATACCAAAACGTATATTTCACCTCAATTTTATATTTTCCATAGAGTATCAGTACGTATCGATGGTGTATCGGTGCATATTGGTATGTATCATAGTATATATATCGATATGAAAGTATTTGAAAAATCCCATGTATCGTATCGGTGTGTATCGTATCGGTAGGCTAAATTTAAGATACGTATCGAAGGGTATCGTATCGGTATCGAAGATACTTTAAACTAGGTTGTGCCCTGACCCTGTCTAATTTGAACTGTTGTGATAGGTCTCGGACCGGAAGTCGGAAGTACAGTCGGGTTTTGGCTCGCGGCCACCCATTGCCAAGGGGAAGGGATGACCCCATATGTTCATGCATCGTTTGCCAGTCCAACTGGAGGGGATTCGTACCTTTCGATCCTAGACGATAAGTGACCGACACCCCACACCTGAATCTTGGCACTCATCGAAATTGCCGGAAGACCATAAACACAGCCTAGGGCAACTACCAGTGTGAGACCAATTGGAGGACAGCAAGCAATCAAGACAGTTTTCTGTCTTGAACACTGGAAACAGCCTGGGCCTGTTTCCGCTGGCTGTTTCCAGTGACCAATCAGGTTACTGGTTGGGTTTCGATGCCCATGGGTCCCGCCACCCGCATCGTGGACAACCCCAGATGATTCCAAATTCTCCCCCACACCTTCCTCATGACATGAACACCTTACAAACTGAAGTAGTCGGGTCCACGTGCCCTAGAAGTCGGATTAACCCATTCGGACCCGACTAGTGCCAAACCAAACAGACCCTAAGGCCTGTTTTACCATATAAGATGAGGATTCATTTCCTCATTTCCCACTTATACAAATCGTGGGAGAGGAAAGGAGAATAAGAAAAGAAGAAGAAGAAGAGGAAGAAGAAGGAAGCTTGGTGCCGACTCCCCGCCTAGTTGTCGGAATCCCTATCAGAGGTAAGTGCAACCTCTCCTACCACTCTCTTCATTTTGACCTAGGGCAAGCTAGGTATAGGGGTAATCTTGGGCTATAAACCATGTTGAGCTCGGGGATTGCGTGTTTCACCTCCCTGGTGCCATTGTCGAGATCATACCGAGTCCGGTGAGCTCCGACAACAAGATTGACCAAATGACCACCTAAGGTTTCCATCGTTCGATCGACGTATCTCCCAAACAGCTTTGTGGAATCGGGATTTTATTAGCTTATAATGATGCTAGGAGTATCCCCCACAAACTCCAAGGAACAAATCCCGGTGATCAGGCCTGAATCGGAAAGCCCCAAATCACATGGGCAGTTGCTGCACTGCCACCAGAAATAAGCCACTGGAAGCATTGAGGCTGTTTCCGATGACCACCTGAGCCTTATGATCTCTCTGTTAGGTCCGCCGAAAACATGACTGATATTTCCGGTGGACAATCCCTGTTTCCAGTGGGTGTTTCCGATGACAGTACTGTCATTGTGAGACATTGTCTGTACCATTTGGGGGTAACCCCTGTGGGCCCTTCCCGATGTTCCCGACACGTATTGACGTTCGGTTACCTTTATGCCTAGGGCAATGAGTGCACGTACCCCGAGGCCGAAATTGAATTAGATGATCGGTGGCCATACTTGAATCCTAATACACACAAGTCTAATCAAGGTGAGGGATGGTTGCTTTTATTTTTGGAATGTTTATTTATTTTAGAATTGCTCACATGTGTAGATTTTTACATATTTAATTATATTATTCACATGATGACGATGTTCTATCATATGTTACATTTTATGAATATGATATGAAATGTTTATGGATGTGTATGGCGGGATCTGGTGTGGCCGAGGTGGTACCGGTACCATGATCGCCGTGTGATTGTTGTATGTATGAAACGGAATCCGGTATGGCCGAGGTGGTACTGGTACCGTGATTGCAGTATGTTTGTTGCATTCATACATTGATCATGTGCATTAAAGTTAGTTGTAGTCGTGGATTACACTTTGATTATGTTCATTAAAGTTAGTTGTAGTCATGGATTACACTTTGTGGTCGATGTGTTACTGGTATCGTGTACTCCGGGACTACATTTGGAAATGGATACTCTTCGTGGCCGATGGGGATACCGGTGTTGCGTAGTCTATACTCAACTGTTATTATGCATGCTAGATTAAGTAAACGGTCGCGGGTTACACTTTGTGGCCGAGGTGTTACCGGTATCTTGTACCCTGGGACTGTACTTGGAGATGGATTACACTTTGTGGCCGATGTGTTCCCGGTATCGTGTAATTCATACTAACTATATCACTATGAAGGCATGTAAATATTTGTGATTAGGTATCACTCCCTATGCTACGAACCCTTGCCAATAGGGGGTAAGGTGTTGGATAACTCATTTGTGGTATGTTCGATGTGCCTTTCCGGAATGCCACACTAGTGGTACGATGTGATTGTTATCGGAGGCTAGAACTTATCCGGAGTGGCCGATGGACATACCAGTGCCATGACTGCCAAGAGGGGGTTATCAGGGGTTTTCTGGGTGACCCATGGTCGCATACAAGGACCGGCAGACTTCTAATCACGGCTAGGGTTTGTATCGCTGTGTAGTCGATGGTGGTTCCGGGACCAGGGATACAGCCTAATGTGCTGTAGTAGCATTTACCAGACTTAGTTTGTATTGTTAAGTGGATAATAAAATAAATGAATTGTATCATGAGCATCATGAACTGTGTATTTAAATTTTGTAATCATGCATCATAAATTATTTATGCGACTGCTTTGCTTGGATGTGCATGAACCCTACCCCTCACTGAGCGAGTTGGAAAGCTCACCCCACATATATATGTTCCCTTTTAGATCATGATGCAGGTACGGCTATGCCGATGGTTTGTGACTCTCTTTCCTCCGGACCCGAGTATGGAGTGAGCAACTGGTGGATGCCGAAAGCTGGGGAGAATGACTAGGATTGTGCCTGTGATGTCTGTGCATACACGGCACCATGAGGTGTTGGGCGTATTTTTGGTTATTTTGATACGAACTTGTGGATGGTACACTTTTGAACTTATTATTTATAAGTCATGGATGATTGTAAACAGATAAACTTGGTAATGGATAATTACTTTATCATTAGATGTTCCCCATTTATTTATGATTCCGCTATATTACTCTAATTCCGCTGCTATTGGTTGGTTTTTTATGTGAGATTGTGAATCGTTAAGGTACTACGATCAAAGATCCTGGTAGGTTCGTAAGACGGGTAAGCGTCTTACTCACACCATCGGTATTCCTACACGGTATGTTGGGTCTACTGGAAGTGGGGTGTGACAATTATCCAGCCATAGGATGTTTGAGGTCAAACCCAATATCCACCACATAGCAGATTAGTTAGGACCAAATTAGTGTACAAGTATGCCTCATGATACCTTGATTACCTATCAATTTTGAATCAGAGTTAACCATGTGGCAACATAAAGCTTTGAAGATTCATAACCTTTTGAAAACCAAATGGATGGCTAAAAGAATGGCAAGATGCCAATACATGGGTGGCAGATACCAATATATGTGAGCAAGGGTCCTTGGGATCTACTTGTCCACAAAATTTGGGCCCCAAATGACCTGCCATATATGACAATATTTGGGTCACCCAGGAAGGGCTTCCTTGATGGGCCGTGTAGAATCCACATGCCCATATAAATTTAACTTTTCAAATTCTTTTTGTTTATTTTTATTTGATTTCTTTAGTGATGAACATATGGGATATGGTCTATTCCAATTAATCTAAAGAACCAAGGCATGAAGCGTGTCAACTACCCTGAAAAAATCATAGTAAATAATAACCATCATAGAAGATTCCAAATTAGTGGCTTTTGAAAGGGCTTATCTATGTAACAATACATCCTAGGTATAAGAAAATGAAAGCACAAAAGAATAAAAATGAAAATAGTTGCTCTCTCTCTTGCAACAGCAACTCGTAGGCCATGGCCACAGTGATTTGCACGGGATAGAGGTGAGTTCTCTCTCTATCTCTTCTTCCCCTCCTCTAGCAGTGACAGTGACGGCCGTCTTTGCTGCTGCTTCTACTCTCTCTTTTCCCTCTTTTTTTCTTTTTCTTTTCACAACAGAGAACGTCCCCAGAAAGCCAAAACTCTGGTTGTCTCAATACAGAAGCTCTTGCATTGAGTTGTATCGACCATCTCAAGTTGTCTCAACCTATACAGGTCAGTAAACAGCCCGATTACATAAGCCCTTCCATTTTTCTCTACACCGTCTCTATATCCTATCAAAATCCTATAACCTAACACGTATCAGACCAATACGATCGATACGCATCAATACTTGATAACATAGTTGTCAAGGAGTCGCCAAGGCGACAACTTGGCATCTAGGCGGTTTGTCAGGGGCCCAAGCGACAGTCGCCTTTTTGCACTACATGTCACCTTGTGATTTGACACTTATTTATGCCAAATATCATTTAAGTAAATGTTTTACTTAAGATATTTTTCATAAATAAGTAATATACCCCCTATTTGAATCCAATAAAAATAGTTTAAAAATCAAATTCCAAAAGGATAAAAAGTCAACCCCCAATCCAAGAACAAAACCTGGATTTTGGTTATAGGGGCGATTTTCAACTTTTAAATGCTGGGGTTTTTCTCAATTATAAAAATTTTATAAATCCTATCAAATTAAAACATTGCTAAAAAACAAAAGTCTGATAAAATAATCATTTGTTTTGGTATCCATAAAATTATTTTCAATCAGGTGATTTTAACAGCATTCGCACACTTTAAAATAAATTTTACCGGAGCATAACTTTGTCATTACAACTCAAATTTAAATAATCTTAGATTTGATGGAAATCTGATTTTATGTTATACCTAATAAAAAAGTCTCATGTAAAAATAAAATCAATGCTCTAAATGTTGATTTTTTATGACTTATGTGACTTAGTGTTGATTTTTTATGATTTGATGTGGCTAAATGTTGATTTTTAATGTCTTCATGTGGCTTAATGTTGCTTTTTAATGATACAAGGTATATGTAGCTTACTAAATAATGTTAGAAAATAGGAAAAATAAAAAATAACACTTGGTCGCCTTGTTCACCTTAAGGCGGGTGCCTTTTCGCTTAAGCGCTTAGACAGCCCTCCAACGCCTTGGTTCACCTTGGCACCATGACAACTATGCTTTATACCATGGCTAACTGAACCTTGGAAATTGGTGCTTATATAAGCCAACATAGGAGTAGTGTCTACCCTACCTTTCTCTACTGTATAAGGAGTAACGAACAAAATCCAACCTAAATGAATTCTATATTTGGAATCTGCGGGCAAGCACAAAAGTGCACCGCAATGATTACTTATTTCCATTCCTTATCCCTTGGTCATAGGATCATGGTGTCTGGTCTAGAAAACCACCCAAACCTGTCTCCTCAGTAGCCTCCTATCTGAGGCTACTTAATATCCCTTATCAGTGTACATATGTCCTGATCTAAACTACTACTCAAAATGAGGTCTTACAATACTCCAAGACTCGGATAAATTTTCCAAGTCTGAACAACCTTCAACATAAGCCAGATATTATATCAAACAGTTAAGTTTTGATGGTTTGAACTGTGCCTGCAGGATAATGAAGAAGTACACAAGCCACCAGATAGAAAATGGATTTGCTAGTCTAAAGTTCTGATGAACCAACACGCCATAATGTTAGCCATCTATTCAGTCAGAAAGAAAGAACATAAGGGATCAAGAACAGAGGGGTAAACAATAATCCTAAGACCACAAAGAAAATTAGACATCTCAAGCTCACATCACCAGATCATTTCGCATCTTGTAGTTATAGAGGACAAGTCACCATGATACAAAGGAATGGGACAGAATTATTCCAGATATGAAAATCTTGAAACCCAACAAGTGGATCTGCAAATGTTAGTTTCTTTTTTAATTTGTTGAGAAAAAGGTAAATAATTGTCTAAAACATATGGAATGAGGTATCGTATCGTATTGATGTCGGCAGGCACTGACATGATACTGAGACAATACGATACGCTTACCTTGTATCGACTTATACCGATGGATACAGGTTCAATATACTCGATACACCTTGATATGCTCCTTTAAAACTACAAAACATGAACCGTGAGTGAGATAAGAAACCAAGAGCAAACGAAGACCTTGGAAACTTGTTTATCTCGTTGATCTCAATTGCGAGGGGAACTCATCTAGCATATAAAAGACCTTGATATTTACCATTTCAATGAGTTTTGGGCATTGGAACCTTCCAAGTTCTTAAAGAAGAAACATTTCAAGCGAAATTTTTGCGAGATTGTGAAACTTATTGTTTCAAAGCAGTGAAACCTCAAGATAGTTTTCACTTTCCTTCTGCGAGTCTGAGGCCTGACTTCTGCAACTACTTGATGATACTTGCCTTATCTCAACAAAATCTCCTTAAAGTCTCCTCTATCTCAGAGTCTGCAGTCCCCTTTCCCTCAGTTCAAATCTGGGTGTCACCTGATCAACCAAAGACCCAAAATACCTTTTTCTTCTGTTCTGCTGATATAACTTGCCAAATCTGGCAATTCGTAACATTCCCCTTCGCCCCAAGACCAACATCGTTGATGAAAGTAAGTCTTGAAGACCAGAAATGAAAGTCCAGTGGTCCCCAGCTGGATGTTGCTCCGATGGCTCAACAAGGGGACCCAAGACCTGCCAAGGCAAGAAGAAGATTGAGAAATCGCAAAGAGGCTTGGGGATAAGCTTCATTGTCAATAGGGAAACAACCCGAGTCACCAACTAAGGCTCCTAATTGACCGCTTAGTGATTAAGAGTTAAGCTAGCTTAGTGAATTGATTTCAGGCTAAAGCCTGCCTCTCCTTCATCCCTTGCTTCTTTGAAAGTGTTTTCCTTTGAGTGAAGGCAGCATAATTGCATTGGTCACATAGGCTTGAAAGTATCGTTTCTTGTGCAAAATACTAATATTACGCTTTGATTGAATTATATATGATCAAAGAGGATGAAATATATTATCCTCTTTGATTTGCAACAAAAAAAAAAAAAAAAATTGCTATTTTTATTTAAATTTTTTTAGTTTGTTTATTTTTTACTCATATGTTTTGTTTTCTTTTTATACATGATATATCTCTAGGTATTGCATAATAAGGTGTTTTATGCTTCAAAACTATAATTTGCATGCATTCTACGCATTTTCATGCGTTTCTCATACGTATTTTCAATACGATATGACATCTCTTAAAATCACCCTCCCGATATGCTGACCACTACCAATACTATACACCTTGCTAACACCTAAAAAGAGTTAGTCCAGTTGGGATTTTGGTCCCATTATTCTTTGGTGCTTTCAGGATCCCAACTTTTGCCGCAGGTAGATTTTATTTAAGGAGGGATATTTGCTTCAAAAGTGATATATACTCATTAACCAAAACATATACATCGAGACCACCAGCAGCAGTATATTGAAGTGGAACAGAGACATGATGATGAGATCAACAAATTGTGATTATCATTTATAAGAGCCAAGTAATTCCATAGATAATAGAAGTGATACCTAAAGGAACACGTTCTTACCTAAAACTATTAGCGTAATGAGTATAGCTGATATCGACCACAGAGGAAGGTGATTAACTTGGATAAGATACAGCAGCCTTTGGAGTCTCCCTTTACAACCAAACAAGCTACATGATTTCATGGTATTTCTAAGCACCTTGAAACATAATCTATGGTAACCTCCAAATCCAGAAGCTAACCCATTCTGGGTATTATGAGCCTGAAAGAGAGAAACAGCAATATAAGTATCAAAAGTCCCAGCAGGTAAGAATGTTAGATCATAAAATCAGCACATAAATGACTTAATCATTACATCCCAGTTGACTTAAACCAGATTCGGAAGCTAGATGTTAGTTTTATCATTTTAGTAGGTTTTGTAGATGCATTACAGATGAGCAACTTTGATTTTTTATTTTTTCTTTGGATCTTCTTATATATGCCCAAAAGGTTTGAATATAAACATATCTTACTATTGGCATGGTACAACACAAAATTAATGCGTTAAGATGACCTAATCCTTTTCTTCTTTTCATTTTACAATGAAAAGTTATTACAGAGAAAGATAGCTAAACTCTTGTGCAATCCAAATCCAGACATTTAGGAGGAAAAAACACAATCATTGCACCAGCAGATTATATCAGAACCATTTGGCCATTATGATGAGCAGTTTCAAGCCTCCACTTCAAGTGAAGGAGTCGATAAAAGAGTTGGTTGAGATGGCCTCCAAATGAACAAGGTGTTCAGTTGCAGTACTGTACACTACTACACTATTTTATATTTCAATGCCATCGTTTTTTCATGGTGGGTAAGTCAGTAGGAAGATGGTTAGAGACCCCTGAAGAAACTATATTTAAAAAGTAATAATTATTTAAAACTAGGTTGGTAATGGCTCTGATGGTTTTCCCTGTGTTCTTACTTTGTCCTTTTTTCTGGAGGGTGGGGCAGGGGGAAGTTTATGTTCTTTTTGTTTTTTCTTAAACAGTAGACTTGTGGTGCCAGAAGGTATTGTTAAAGAAACTTCAGCAATTCATCCATTGAGGATGAACTTTGTCCAACAAAAGGAACAGTGATATATGCAACACATATACCCTATCACATGCCTTGTGGGAAAGTTTTGTGATAATCGCTGTGGTTATACTCACAGTTGGCACCATGGTGCCTGGGTGAGGCCAGGCACCAAAGGTGAGTACCATATTACAGGTAAATTTGCCACATCCATGTACTTTCCATATCCCAGGCATGCTTTCCTTATTACTGTTAATTTCCTTCATCATCTAAGTTATAGGCTCCTTGAAGCATAAGGTGCCTGGTCGCCTTGAGCGTCAAGGCACGCCTTGTCACCTAAGTGATGCCTTGACTACTATGGTTACATAAGCTCTTCTGCAGTAGACTTAAAATACTAAAATAACTAGTGAGTCAATTCATATTAGTCTAGATCATTCACCACAAATTATGCACTGTCTAAGAGAATATACTAGGCTGCAAGCATTATGAATTACTTCTTCCAGTGGAAATTTGAAAATTCAACACCTTGAATTTTTCTTGTTTCTCTATAGAGTCATAGTTGACGCAGAATGGACAATGCACTACTTTGCTTTTTTCTTTTTGATAAATAAGAATGATACTCCATCTTAAGAATGTAGCAAACATCACATTAACAACAAAACACCTTGAATTTTTCTTGCTTCTCTGTAGAGTCATAGTTGACCATCCCTTTAGTAGACCCAAAACGGACAATGCACTACTTTTTTTCTTTTTCTTTTTCCTTTTTTTTTTATTTATTTTTTATTTTTTATAAGTAAGAAAGATACTGCATCTTAAGAATGTAGCAAACATCAAATTAACAACAAAAAAAATGACATTCAATTCGAAGCATAAGCAAAAAGATCCATATGTATTTTACCTGTTCAACTTGGGACATGTCAATTAACGAGGAGGATGGCCTATGATCAAACTCCATTCCCATTTCTCCATCTTTCCACTTTTTTGCGGAGCTTCTTGTAGTCTTACTTCTAAATGCAGACCAATGATTATCCAAGAACCGTAACACATCCAATGTATAATTGGATCCTCTCAACTTGTTCTTAGAGGAGAAACTTTTTGCATTAGAATCACAATTTTCCAAATCCCAACTCCCGCTTTCACCATTTCTATTACCAGAGTATCCCTGCTGGGAAACTGATGCCTCAAAACCCAACCCTGCAGGATAATGAGCAACTAATTTCCTTAACTTGTGCTCCTTTGATGAATCAAAACTATTATCTAAATGCATAACTCCATTCAGCTTTGAGTCCTTAGTTTCTTCAGTTTTTAGCTCAACAATCTCATCACTTTTGTTATCGAATCCAGAAGCTGTGGTTGAATCAAGAAACCTTTTCATAATACTACTACCTTCTGTGTCATAGTGCACATGGTGGTCCTCAGGGTTTCCACCAGAGAGAAATAAAGCCAACACATCTCTGTCTTGTTCATTTATGTTTACAAATTGAGAGTTTCTATCAGAATCCCCCACCAATGGAAGACTTTTCTCCACTTGAATAATCTGTTCTCTAATGGCTCTAATAAATTGCTTGTGTTGGGAAATAGCATTTTCCCTCAGATGGGACTTATCTGATAAAGCTGACAGGTTCACAGCCCTTTCAAAATCCTCCAACTAATTTTAGAGCACACCAGAAGTAAGATGAAGGTCTGTCTAAGAATAAAACATCACAAGACAATAAAAAAATTAGTATTATAAAGTACCTGCCATTTGGCTGTTCCTAGAGCAGTCATGAGATCACGCTTATGATACTCCAATGAACTAAGGAGCTTGGGGTCTGAAGAGTCGCCTTGAACAATACTTTGCTCGTGCAACAGCATTCGGAAAATTGAGTCCATCCTTTAAATAAATAAGGGAAAGGGGGAAAACGAAAAGACAAGTAAGAACAGGAAGAAGAGCCTCAATAAACTTTAATCATTTGGGCTATTGGGTCACCCATATAAGTCATTCAAATAAATTTGAATCTAGCTTCAATCTAAATGCAAAGCTTATGACCATGATTCATTGATTAATACTGTAAGAGGTTAGCTTTTGTATGTGTTTAAATCATCTCTAAGACTGAGTTGAATGTTTAAATAAACAAGGGAAGTTAAACAAAAGAGAGAGAATTGAAGAATAAGAAAATTAAATTTTACTCATTCAGGCTATAGGGACACTAAGACAAGGATTCAAATAAATTACAAGCTACATTATTCTATCCACTTGGCACATGTAGATCACCAACAACAACAATTCAGCCTTATCCCAGCTAAATGTGGTCGGCTACATGGATCCATGCAATTGCAAAGCAAGAAAAGTAATAGTAAAAGGAAAGAAGCAAAGCAACAACTACTCAGTAGAACCCACCTAAATGACATCGGCTAAATGGATCATAGCCCTCCAATCAGCTCGATTCGAGATCATAATAGGTACAAAACCTAAACTATGCATGTCTTTCAGCACATGTAGGCCACCATGAACCATTAAAAAAGACTGTAAGAGGATATATTTGTTTTATTTTTAACCCATGAACCGTTGTTGAGGCAGTAGCAGGTGAACCTTATTACTCCAAAATAGACATCAATGAAAATGGTAATTTATATTCAATGAAAATATTTTCTCTCAGTATAATTCGCGAACAAACAACAAACATATCCAGTAAATTTGCTCAAAGCACATTAAAGAAAAAGTAAAAAGAAAAAAATTGGGCTGAGAGAGAGAGAGAGACGAAGAAGACAATAAACATTATTGAATTCATGAACATGTTAAGTTGCAATTAAAACATCCCCCAACACACATACAAACACAAAAAGGGAATTGCATAGATAACTTACCTGTCTGCAGAATCCTGAACAACTTCAGCTGCACAAAATAGAGGATCGGATTCCCATTGGCGGAAACCTGCTGCCATATTCTTCAATGGTGAAAAAATAGGTATATGGACGCCTTCAGTCTAATTAGTTAAGAACCCAGGTGAAATTCAGTCCCGGAGAGGTCGAAAAACAACTCAATGTTTTTGGATTCTGCGAATTGATCTGGGTGTTAGGGTATGCAAGAAGATTGAGAAGTCCTTCTGCAACTAAAATTGACAAAGTTTCCAGCCTCCAGGTATCAGAAAACCCTGGCCGGAAAACGAGGACAACAGAGGAGCCCCACTTTTCAGTTTGATTACCCTTTTTTATTTTTCTTTTCTTAAATTATTAGTACCAAGATAATCTGTGAAAGATTTTGAGTTTTCCTAGTAAATCGGAAAACTAGGAAATTCATTCCCACCGAGGCACCGACAGCATCCTCTTTACGATGTTTTTGTTTCACAATACACCAGCCTTTAGGTAGGTATTCAAGGACACTCCCTCACCTTTTGATAAAAATTGATGTTTCCTGATTGATTGATTTTTTTTTTTTTTTCTTTTTGAAATTGTACTCCGTTTAGCACTTTAGCCTTCTTTTATTCCTAAAAGATTCCTTCATTTCTGTAACTTTCATTGTTGGATTACCAAAAAAAATTCTAGATGGAAAATTTTCTCACTCCCCTATTCTTACCCTACAGACATTACTTTTTATAAAAATAAAAAACTAGTATTAAATATTTATTATAGTTACAGTATATTGACTATGTCCATAAACCCTACTATTAGTATCAGTTTACAAGCTAGATTGAAAATGAAATCCATAGCACGATGACTTCCTGCTTCTTTGTGGTGAAAAGTTATGGTATTTTATAGTAAAAAGATCTCATGAAAGGTTGCAAAATGTAGGAGAGATCATGTTTCCTTAGTAAGATATGGAATAAGGTGAAGTAAGGCCTTGTCTGTGAACCATACTTCATTTATATTCCATCCTTTAGTGCTAGCCGTTCTCAATCCTGCTAAGATACCTTCGGCTTCCACCGCTTCATGTTGAGTAGTTGTAGTAGTATTTGAGTTGATGATCCTAAACTAACCCTGTGAGAGGATTCCATATGCCCATCCTGAAGTTGAGTTCCAAAGATTAATTACACAAGTACAAACCAAAATTGGATATATCAAAAATTGTATAAGAAATCTTTTGTTCAAGCTTGCTGAAACATCTGTATCAAGTAAAGCATTAGTATTCATACAAACGGGATAAATATTTAAATTTGCAAACCATCTATTTATATTATGTTAAACAAAAATTGGGTTCCGATTAGCTTTTGTTGCAAGTATATCATTCTTATGTTTTCATATGAAATAGATAGTGATTAAAAAAACATTGAAAACCCAATTGAAATCTGATTTAGATAAATTTTTGTGGAAGAAGAAATACTTTACTGCCTACAAAAATGATGTTGAATTTGTATTTTGCAAACATAGTCCAAGTGGCCCCGCCACCCAAATGTGCATTGCAAAATCACAATTAATAAACATTTGAGAAATGGATTTTGTGAACTATTGCAGACAACATGTGAATTCTCAATGTTCCTCCATTGGCTCAAAATGTCTCGGACCGGTATTCCATTATGTAAGGTTCACCAAAGGAACATCTTAAATTTAAGGTAGATTTTTAATTTCCAAAGAAACTTCCACCACCTATATGAAACACCTCTCAAGGTGGCTTCATTCTCTTGGATGGTCTTGATGAATTTTGCACCTACATGTGTGGAGAATGAACCATTTGCAATCAAGGAGCATTTTCATTTATCATTTTGTGATGTTGGAGTCATTTTAATCACATGGACCAAATTTGGATGGATTGATGACGCAAGTAGATCCATATTCCAAGAGTTATTTAAGATAAATAGACCCACTTTGTGAGTAGCATCCTGTTGGTTGAAAGATGAGAGATCAAAATTTTTAGACTCAACCCAAGGATCAAACCAAAAATAAGTATCATTGTCATTTCCAATTTTTGATACAATGCATCTTTTGACAATAGGTAGGATTAATACTACACTATTCCAAATCCATAATCCGCATCATTGGAGGACCTTTGGATCGAAGGTGGATCTATTATGACAGTATTTGGCTCGTAAAATCTTGGCTCAGATATGAATCTCCAACCCAGTTTTAGTAAGAGTGCTTTGTTCAGGCTGATTGCATCTCTAAGATCTATACCACCTACCTAGATGATAAGGTTGGCATATTTTTTTTCTAGACGATAAGATGCAAACCCCTAAACTTATCAAAGTTGCCTCGGTTCCAAAATCGAGCACAGATTGAGTCAATGGTCTTACAAATCTTGACAAGGAACACAAAGCAAGGCATGAGATAGGATGGAATAGAATAAAGTGTGGATTGAGTAAGAATCTTACAACTAGCAAAGGAAAGTAACTTGGCCTTCCGCACTGAGAGATGATTATTGACACACTCGACAATGCCATGGAGACTGGACACCCATGATCTAGGATGTAGAAGATTTGTTCCTAGATAGATGGTCTCTCTAGACAATTCCTTGACACCTACAAGCTCAAGCGGATAAGTTTGCAGTTCGGAACATTTTTACTGAAAAAAAATATTTTGGTATAATTAATCTATTGCCCCACTAGATCAGACAAAAGGTTTAGTATGGCTTTGATCGCCAATAATCATTTGAGGTAGCCCAAGAAAAAATTAAAGTATTGTCCACAAATAGAAGATGGGAGTTCTCAGGGGCATGTCAAGCCACTTTAATGCCTTTAAAGAGGTTAAGATCTCTATAGTTGGAGAGGAGACGAGACATAACTTCCATGATAGTTAAAGAGGTATGGGCTCAGTGGGCAGCCTTATCGGATTCCTCGAGAAGGTTAAAAAAATTCAAAGGAAGAACCCTCCAATTTAATAGAATAAGTCATTGATGACAAAAGATAAGAAATTACACCACACCATCGATCTCCAAAACCTAGAAATTCAAAAATGGCCCTTATGCCCATTTAGCCTGTCATAAGCCTTTGACATATCAAATTTGATAGCAACATACCCCATTTTACAATTTTTTGTTTTAAGGAAGTGGAAAATCTCATGGGCAATGGCACTGTTATTAGAAATTTGACGTCTAGGAATAAAGGCATCTTAAAATGGAGATATAAAACTAGGCAGATGTTGTCGAAGCCTGTAAGCCATGAGTTTAGCAATGATTTTATAGGACATGTTGCATAGACTAATGGGTCAGAATTCTTCCACTTTGAACGCATCCTCTTTTTTGGGAATGAGGCAAATTAATGTATGATTTACATCAAATGGGAGAGCACAATTGGTGAAGAACTCCTTGACAAAATTCCTCACATCATTACCGATCAACTCCCAAAATTTCTAATAAAAACATGCTTGAAACCCATCAGCTCTTGGAGCTTTGTAGGGCCCAATAGAGAAAATGTCATTCCTTATTTCCACATCCTCCAGAGTTAAGTTGATTGTTAATAAATTAATATCCAAAAGGACGACTAGAAATAGGCATTCTACGAAAGAATGATCCAATGGATTCGAGGTATTATAAATGCCTCTCAGGAAAGAAGCAAACTCACTGGTAATTCTCTGGGTCTCCTCAATCACCTCATTATTAGAGTTCCTTAAAAATGTGATTTTCCTTTTCTGTATGTGTTGCTTGTAGATAGCATGGTAAAATCCGGTATTTCTATCTCCATCAGAGATATGAAGATGCCTAGATTTTTTGAACCAAAACTTTTCTTCAACATCAAAAATCCATTTTAAATTTTTAGTTATATCTGTCCTCTAAGATAAAGGTTTGAATCCAAATTGTTGGATTCCAGAGCAAGGAAATTTGAGAAATAATTCCTCTTAAGCTGATCAATATGCCCAAAAGTTGACCTATTCCATTTTGACAAAAGTCTTCTAAAATTTATTAGTTTTGTCATTAAATTGTCGTAGTTAGAAGACCCCCAATTACAGGAATAGAAAGATATGGAATTTGGGTGATGGACTAGGCCTCTTGGTAATATAACTTAAAAGAAGAGTGGTTTCCTTCAGTTGAATTATGATAAGATTATGATCTTCGAAGCCAATTTGACAGCAAACATATTAGGATAAAGATTAAGCCAACATGGAGAAGCAAAGCACTTGTTTAAACATTCTTTAATGAGCTTGGGTGGATTTTACTTGTTATACCAAGTGAACTTGGAACCCTTTGGTTTAATTTCAGAAGGTTTGAAGTAGATATAATATCACATAAAGTTACGCTAGCAAAAGATAAGGAAAAGGGAGCTCCACTCAATTTATCACAAGGTGATATGACCTCATTCCAATCCCTAATAATGAGGAAAGGAGTGGACAGAGAAGAAATGAGATCAAGTAAGGCATTTCAGCAGGTAATCCGAAGGTTTGCTTAAGGTGGTGCATAAAGGTAGATTAAGCACCATTTACCTTAAAGGTTATGTTGTAAATGTAAAGCTAAGAAGTGGGGGTAATAGTCAACATGAGCAACATAAATGAGCTTGTGGCTAAGACCCACAAGCCCCCTTTGCATCCTCTCTCTCCAGAACTATTTGATAAACCATATGCACATGAACTAGTCAATGGTTAGGTAGCCAAGGCACCTCAAGCATTTCTTATGTCCCCATCCACTCATACTTCATGGATCAATGACCTACTTCAGAGGAGGTTCCTTACTTGACCAACCTCTCAGAATGGCTAACTAGGGTTAGATGGTTTTTTAACCTCTGGCTCAACAAGACTATGGTAAGGTTTACTTGATCACCAAGCAAACTAACCACCATCACCCCTTGTTGAGTTAACCGTTGGAGAATCCAACTGTGGTCAGGTAGGCCGTTGCGAAAGGTTAATTTGGGTTGAGTTAACCATTAGGATATGGCGCCAGGTCAGCAACCCCAGGTTGATCTGGTTCACAAGGAAAGGACACGTGAAAGTTCGAAGGGTGAGTTGGACCAACGAAGGAGGACCCTAACCTTCTATATAAGGAAGACCTATTCTCCAGCATAAGTAACACTCTCAATTGGCTGAATACCTCTGATAGAATGATTATCCCAGAACCTGACTTGAGCAATGAAGCTTCGTCCTAGAGCTTCCTCCAGGTCAGCTTCTAATCTATGTTGTGCAGGTTTGCGTAGTTGGGAACCATACAACAACAGTGGCTCCGTCTGTGGGAAATTTGACAAAAATCCATCCAAGTATAGTCGGTATGATTGAGAGGTGTAAAATGACGAAGACTACCAGGACTTATTTGAAGAAGGGAGGATCATCCTCAGGCCTGATGCAGCAAGAAAATCTCCAAGGGGTAGTGGAAGAAGGAGAGCAAGACCCTTCCGTGGAGGATGCCACAAATATCCCTGCATCAAAGGGCATTCCCCCGCTTCCTCAGGTAACGGTTGAGCAGTTTGACGAACTGTGAGGCCAAGTAAATAGTTTAGCTGAGTTGATTCGGGAGGCCTCCAAAAACTTTGCAAACCGGCCCCAAGTAAGTGAGCCTAGCCACTGTGAGCGGGAAGATTCAAAGAAGGTTGCGGTTAGCATGTCGAGCTCATTGGAGGGAAGTCCGAGCCAAGGAAGCAGCTCTAAATCCCTATCGAAGAAAGAAGTGTCGTCTCACCATGAGCGAAGAAAAAAAGAAGATCCTGACTGTCGCAAATGCATGAACCCCTTGGTATGAGTGGAGGGATGAATCCACCTGGCCGAAGAAAGAAAACTAGTGACAAAAACACAGAGGCTGGACTGAAGACAGATTGTACACAGTACGACATGGGGGGAGAACCTTAAGCCCAGGATAAGCCATGAGAAACACTTCTGGAGCGACAGCTGAGAGTGCTGCAAGAAAAAGTTGATAGGATGTCAGATGGAGACGACGGAAAAGATGTGGAGGACCTAGAGAAGTTTGGTGAGAGCCCCTTGTCTGAAGAGATCAATTGCATCCAGTTACCAGAGAGCTTCAAGATTCCTACATTCTAAGTTTTTGATGGGACCAAGGATCCATACAAACACCTATAGTCATACCGATCGTTCATGACCATACAAGGAGCCTCTGAAGAGCTTTTATGTAGGGTGTTCCCAGCATCTCTTGAGGGCCCGACTACGACATGGTTCTTGTGCCTGGAACCAGGGTCGGTGCTCGACTTTAACAGCTCAGCAAGAAATTCATAGACTATTTCGATGGGAGTAAGGGACATCAAAAGACCTCATCAGACCTTATGGAAGTGAAGCAGCGACCTGGTGAGACTCTCCAGCAGTTTGTAAGGCATTTCAACCTGGAGAAGCTCGAGATAAGGGAACTGGATCCTACTGTGGAGTTCATGGCCTTGAAGAGCGGGATTTGAGAGGAACGATTGAAGTTCTCCCTCTCTAAGTCTGAACCTAAATCCTTGGCACACTTAAGGAAGAAGATTCGTAGGTATAGTAATGGGGAAGAACTTACTACCAATCAACACAATACAAACCCTCAAGTTGATCGACCAAAGAGCTTTAGGCAGAATGAGAGAAGGCAGGGTTATAAGTACAAACGCCCTAGATCCAGTGATCGGGAAAATCCCTGAAGAGGCCATGAAGTATATACGACACTAAATTCCACCAGAGAGCATGTGTTGATGAATGCAAGTGTGGAAGAGAGGGCGAAGAGGCAAGCCTCTTGAGGGTCGTGACAGACGTTAGTACTGTGACTATCACAAGGACCACGGCCACTCGGCCAATCGTTGCAGAGATCTAATGGCTGCGATTGACGAGCTGATCCAAAAGGGGTATCTAAGAATATTTAAAGCAAAGGAGGAAGGAGATCAAAGGAAAGGGACTCCACAGTGGAGAGAAGACCCAGGTCGCTGGGAAACATATCATAATGACACCTGTTACCAATAGAGATGGTGATCCAACCCTAGTCAGGAAACAAGTTCACATTAGAGTATCGTAAGGAAGACCGCCCAGTCACGTGACCGACCAAACGACCAACCTGCTCGAATCATTACAACAATCTCTGGAGGTCTTGTAGGAGGAGGTGATTCTAGAACGACAAGGAAGAATCACGCTCGAGGGTATTTTACACTGAGCACCCGACCAAGATGTTCAATAGTGGCCACGTCATCACTTTCGATGATGAAGAATCAAGGGGAATTGAATTCCCGCATGATGATGCCATGGTCATAAATCTTCAGATAGGAGCGTTCAAGGTAGGGAGGGTTCTGGCCGATAATGGCAGCTTGGCTGATATCATATTTTGGGAAGCATTCCAAAGGATGGAGATGGAAGAAAAATACCTAAAGCTAGTCACCACCCTACTATACAACTTCCCAAGATCACCTGTTCGACCAAAAGGGATGAAAGAACTCCAGCTCTGTGCTAGTTCAGGTGAGTTGCAAAGATCTATTATGGCTAATTTCTTAGTGGTTGATATTCCTTCAGCATATAATGTCATTTTGGGAAGACCAAGTCTCAACCACCTCAAAGCGGTGGTTTCTACTCCACCTCAGGATGAAATTTCTGATTGAAAGAGGAATAGGAGAATGCAAAGGCGACCAACTTGAGTTAAGAAGATGCTATGTTAATACCCTCAAAGAAACTAAGAAGCTAAAGGACATTCTCGTGATGGAAATTAATGACCAGAGGAAGGAGACATAGACCAAAAAAGGTGAGCCAACGGAGGAGCTGACTATTGTTGTATGGTTGTCATTGTTGGCAACCCGACCATGTGACAATGATGATGTGGCAAGTTTGGGTGACGTGGCCAAAAATGATGACATGATAGTGTTCAATGTCACCGATGAGATAACATAGCTACATTGTGTGCATGGAGTGGTTTGATTCATCCATGGTAGGTGGTGTGGGTTTCTAGGTCAAAATTGGTAAAATTGACCTATTTACTCTCAGGGATATTTTCGATAGTGAAAATGACATTTTTGGAAGACCATTTCTTAATGAAAAAGATAGATTGTAATTTATCTAGTCCAATGCGTCTGATTTTGTCACATTCCGATATCGTATAAAGAAGTTACGATATTTATGACAGTCAGGGGCAATTTTGACATTGAAGATGAATTTTTTAAAAGAAGTTTTCTCATGTAACAATATGAAAAAAACTCAATCTTTCTAACAATTCTGATTTCATCGCGTTTCGATTCCGTATGAAGAAGATGCATCATTGGAAAGGCCTAGGGGAATTTTAGTCTTTTTACATGGCTGATTCAGATAATCGGGTCTTCTAAAAAGTTGTAGAGAATCCAATCATGGTTCCAACGCACTTTGTTTCGTCTCGATCGAAAATCTTATGAAAAAGTTACATGTGTTTCCGTGAAGCCAGTTATAAATTCCGAACCAGAAAACCAACAGTAGCTCTCGGCCAGTGGGTTTTCTTTTAGAATATTGTTTGATTTTTTGTAGAGTTTTCTTGCAATTATTAGAATTCAAGGGTCTGGTGCGTGATTTAAAGGAGTGGATCTTGATTAAGTGTGGCGCATGTGTATGGGAGCTTGATTAGAAGATGCCATTTTGGGTCTATGGAGTTAATATGGATTTTAGATCCAGATCCTATGACTGGATAATTCCAAAAAAGGTGCTACGCAAGCCAATTAGAACTTGACAATGCTCCTGGAGCTGATGTAGGTGCTGGCGGCTTGCATCAACATGACATCAGCTTGAGTCAGCACTGATTCTGATCTTGTGGTTTAGATTCACTATCCGTTATCTAAATTTGACGGCTCAAATTAATAGATTCTCTTTAATGAGATCTACGGTCAGAAATACGCCTCTGTTGCGCGTGCTACCGGTGTAGCCTATGCCACTCCTACGAAGATTCCATTTCAGACTATCTTATTGTTCCAACTTCAAATGGCCATATCTCCATCATCTTAACTCCGATTTGGGTAAACCAAATTGTAGATTCTTCATCATTCTGAGCTCTACATAGTGGAAGAGAAAAATAAGGGTTTCAGAGATTGTAAGGGTGCAGTTTTTGTGTGTGAAACTCCTCCCTCCATTGTTGACCATTGAAAAGCTTGAAGGTTTCATGTGAGTTGTTTTACACTTCATTAATGGTGGTTTAGAAGAGTAGTTGGGTGATATTGATAGAATCTTATTTCTAAGCCAAGGGAAGAAGAAAAATGAAGAGAAGAGCTTCCCCCTTTGTTGGTAGAACCATGAATGGGTTTTGCTGCTCAATGGGAGTTTTGTTTACTCCATTAATGAGGGTTTGAAGAGGTGGTTATTGTGTATTGATGCATTGACTCAAAGCCAAAGAGAAAGAGAAGAAACCAAATGAGGGTTTGCTTGTGTTACTTTGAAGAGCAAGAAGCTAAAGGGGAGAGAAGGTGTGAACACCAAGCTTGTCAGTGCAAGTTCCCAATTATTCCAGGCAACCAGTTATGAGATTCTCTAACCTTAGATTTACATTATATACATCTATAATGATATATACGTATGCTAGAGTTAGTTGTGGATGAATTGTATACATGCTAGGTTAGTTGTGGATGAACTGTAAGCATGCTAGCTAGTTGTGGATGTATATGCTAGGCAGAGCTTGACTGTAGGTTATTGATATAAGCCCAAATTTATTGTATTCTCTATTGAGTGCTTAGTGGGTGCTAAGCACTAGGAGTGGGTGCTCCCATGTAGTAGGTGCTACACATTGTACCAGCACTGCGAGTGACATCTCAGCTTCGGCTTGAGAAAATTGGGTGTTGGTGCCCCCCACTGTGAGTGTAGTCAAAAGTAGTGTATTGAGTAGGTATGAAACCTTTATAAGCACTACTTCGGGGATTTAGGCAAATTGCCGAACATTGTAAAAACCCTGTGTTGTGGGTGCTTATTGTTTTCATTTTATTTTGAAGTGCGTGGAATGCGGAATGGATGTGCATACTTGGAAGTGCCTATGAGAGGCTGAGTGTGCATACAATTGTGTGTAAACAAGGACAGGTACAGGGACAGGTGTATCAGGGTTTGTCGTGTCAGATATTGGATAAGTTTTAGGGATTGGAATTGGACTCACTGATTCACCCCCCTCTCAGTAACTGCCGGCTTACAACACTGACCCCCATCAGTCTTTCTGACATAGATACCTCCAAGCAACTCCTCTTAGGATCATCTTTATAGACCAAAGATTGAGAAGAATTGACGAAGCTTCTAAGAAAAAATGTGAATCTATTCGCATGGTCACCAATGGACATGATAGGCATTGATAGATGGGTGATCGAGCACAGGTTGAACACAAATCCTGCGTTTCGACCAGTCAAGCAAAGGAGACGGACCTGTGCACCAGATAGGTAGATGGCCATTGAAGAAGAGGTAGAGAAGCTTCTTAAAGTAGGTTTCATTAGGGATATTTGGTATCCTGAGTGGGTGGAGAATGTGTTGTTGGTGAAGAAATCGAATGGCAAGTGCCGCATGTGCGTCGACTTCACTGACCTCAATAAATCCTGTCCTGAGGATGATTACCCACCGCCGAGAATAGTCCTGTTGATGATGCCATGGCTGGTCATGACCTCATGAGCTTTATGGATGCCTATTCTGGATACAACCAAATCAAAATGAGCAAAGGTGACCAGCCGAAGACTGTGTTTGTTATAGAAAAAAGGTTGTGCTACTACAAATTCATGCCTTTTGGTTTGAAAAACATCGAAGCAAAGCATCAAAGGTTGGTAAATTGCATTTTTAAATCAATGATTGGAAGAAACATGGAAGTTTACGTTGATGACATGATAGCAAAGAGTAAAAAAGCGCTTGACCATGTGGCCGATCTAGAAGAGACGTTTGAGACCTTGAGGAGATATAGCATGAATCTTAACCCGAGCAAGCGTGCATTAGGCATTACCTCAGGCAATTTCTTGGGATTTATGGTCTCAAGCAGGGGAATTGAGGCAAATCCAGACAAAATACGGGTAGTGCTAGAGATGGCATCACCAAAAACAGTTAAGGAGGTACAATGGCTAATAGGCAGACACACAGCTCTAGGTCGCTTCATCTCCAGTGCAGGTGATAGATACCTCCCTTTCTTTCAAACTCTTAAGGGGGCCAAGAAGTTCCAATGGACACCAAGTTGCCAAGAGGCTTTCAAAAAGCTAAAAAGGTACCTTTCCTCCCCTCCTTTACTGTTGAAACCTTGAAAGGGGGATGTCTTGTAGTTGCACTTGGGTATATCTCTAGTTGCAGTCATTGCAGTGCTATTGAAAGAAGTAGAAAAATAGCAGATGTCGATTTATTACGTAAGCAAAGTCTTGGCAGATGCGGAGGTGAGGTATACGAAAATTGAAAAAATGGCATACGCCATGACAACCACTGCACGCAAGCTCCGCCCCTACTTCTAAGCTCACACAATTGTGGTGTTGACGGACTAGCCCCTGAAGAAGATATTCCAAAGTTCTAATGCCTCAGGAAGAATAGTTAATTGGGTTGTCGAATTGAGTGAGTTTGATATCAAATTTTTCCTAAGAACAGTAATAAAGGCCCAGACACTAGCAGATTTCCTAGTCGAATGTATGGACGAGCAGGGTGATGACGAGCAAGAGTAATAAGCTGGAGATAAAACCGAATAGGAGGCTGTAGCTCTATGGAATTTGTTTGTGGATGGGCATCAAGTACGGGACATTGTGGTGCAGGTGTGATCCTGATCAGTCCCAATGGATTTCGGATACAATATGCTCTCCAGCTAGCTTTCTGAGCATCCAACAATGAGGCTGAATATGAAGCTCTTCTGGCGGGTATCAGGCTGGCCTATTTGTTGGAGGTACAAAGGCTCTCTATTCACGGTGATTCTCAACTGGTCATACGACAAGTAATGGGCGAATATGAGGCTCGAGCAGACCGAATGGGTGAGCATGGGAAAGCAATGAAGAGCTCACTGGCCACCTTCGAAGCAACAAAGTATGACAAGGATTGCTCACACGGAGAACACGTTGGAGGATGCACTATCAAGACTGGTCACATCGCCATGCTCGAATATGTCTCCCCCCATTTATGTCAAAGTTGTGCCTCATTCTAACTTGACCAAGCAAAATGTGATGTTGATCGATGAGAAGGACGACTGGAGGAGCCCTATCATATCCTTCTTGAGAGAAGGGACCTTACCATTTGACCCTAAGGAAGTGCGTCAAATCCAGAATAGATTGACCAAGTTCGTTGTCATTGAAAATGGCTCCCTGCTCAGAAGATCCTTCGTGGGACCCCTTCTCAGCCTTGGCCGTTGTGATGCAGATTATGCAATCAAAAAGGGCTATGAGTGAATTTGTGGTCAACACCTCACCGAAAGGGCTTTGGCTCATAAGATACTCTGACAGGGGTTCTATTGGTCAAAGATGACAAAAGCCAAGACATTAGCCCTTAGCGACCATTATTGAAGCCAAGACGTTAGCCTTCTTCAGGAAGTCAATTATCTTCTACTTCGGGATACCCCACATTTTGATCACTGACAATAGTAAACAATTTGACAAACAATTTGACAACAGAAGCTTCAAAAAATTGTTTACCAAACTGATGATAGACCACAAGAAAACAATAGTGGGGTACCCACAAGCAAATGGACTTACAAAGAAAAATAGAACCCTCCTTCAAGGACTTAAGAAGCGGTTGGACAATGTAAAAGGTCTCTGGGCAGAGGAATTGCCGAGCATAATCTGGGCGCACAGAACGACAGGGAGGGTTGCCACAGGAGAGACGCCTTACTCATTGACATATGGCATAGGGGCACATAGTCTAGTGGAAGTCGGAGCAGTATCGCTATGAGTCCAAGCATATAACGAGAAGGAGAACAACATAGAGCTCGAAAACAACCTGGATTTGCTGGATGAGCTGAGGGACCAATCGTAAATGAAGATGGAGGTGTACCGGCAATGAATAGTGAGGCACTTTAACTGGAGGGTCACTCAACGACACTTCCAAATCAATGACCTGGTACTTCGACGAATGGAAGTTTCGGATCAAAGACACCAAAGGAAGCTGTCACCTAACTAGGAAGGGCTATATCACATCACAAAAATAGTAAAGCCAAGCACCTATCACCTATCGAAAATGGACGGGAAGGAAGTTCCGAGAGCATGGAATTCTGTGAAGCTCAGAAAATTCTATCAATGAAATATCAACAGTTTCACCGTGAAAGTTTTTGAACAGATCCGACAAATGTATGTTTTGCAAAAACTTTAATAAAGACTTCTACAAATATGTGGCCTCACCACTGGAGCTCAAGCAAATTAAAGACTCGAGCATCCCCTACAGATGGAAGCTTGAGCTCATCAAAGACTTGAGCATCTCCTACAGATGGGAGCTCAAGCATATTGAAAACTCGAGCATCCCCTACAGATGGGAGCTAAAGCATATTGAAAACTCGAGCATCCCCTACAGATGGGAGCTCAAGCATATTGAAAACTCAAACATCCCCTACAGATGGGAGCTCGAGCACGTTAATGACTTACGCATCTCCTATATATGGGAGCTCAAGCATATTGAAGACTCGAGCATCCCCTATAGATGGGAGCTCGAGCACATCTAATTATAAAAAAAATGGACACACTATAGTTTGTCAAAACATATCGATTAATTGATATTAGTTCAAAAATCCCTGCACAAGATACATTTATTGAAAGGTCAAGAAAAAGGAAAACAAGATTTGATTAATCATTAGCAGGCTCATCAACAAATGGCTCAATCGAAGGAAGATCTGGAAGAGGGACCTCGATATGAGGAGTAGCCTCAGATAAAGAAGGAGCAGCATTAGTTGCACGAAAATCCACAAGAGTGTCTTCAGGAATGGGAAGCACAGAGGGAGCCTGAGGCTTAGAGGGTGGTGTCGAAGGAAGGATATTTGGCGGAGTGCCTTGTGAGTTGGAAGGAACAACTTCTCCCCTTAAGGCTTAGAAAGAGCGATCTCCTCTCCATTCAGTCTGCCCTGGCTTGCCACTTGCGACGGGACCTCAACTTTTAGGAGTCTTGCCTTCTCCCACTCAGGAGTAAAAGCATCCAAATTGATTCTAGGGCTAATGCGCTCTGTTCCCCCTAGACTCGAAGCATACCTTGGAGGTGTAGCCGAACACCAACAAGACCGACATCCGGCTTGTACTGTTCTGACCCTTTATATCTCTCTATGACACCGCTCTCACCTACTGCAACCCGAGTTTTAAGAGACCCCAACTACCTCCTCTCATTATCACGAGCAGCAAATAGAACCATAACTTTCTTAGCCTCTGTATCGAGCTCATTGCTCAATCGGTGGAGCTCGAGATCATTCTTCTTTACCTGCTCTTCAACAGCTAGAGCCTTGGTCACAGCAGCCAGTCTCAAATGTTACAACTCATCAACCCAACGTCGCAGCCCATTGACCTTTGCATTCTGTTGGCCAAGCTGCTGCTCCAACTCCTGCTTTTCCCTCTCTGCGGCATTTAGGGCCTCTTATAGCTCGGATGCCTGTGCCCAACTTTCATTAGCCTTTTTCTCGGCATCTTGAATCGTGCTATAACACTCATCAGCACGATTGAAACTCCCCCAACAAAGTCTATCCCTAGAAAATAAGACAATGGTTGAACATCAGTAAAAAAAAAGGGGGGGGGGGAAGAAGATAGAGAAGCTCACATCAGCCACATGGGTGAACGCTTGACTAGGGAGGTTGTAAACCTAATTCCCCTGTAACGAGCCTTATCCTTGGGTAGTGCACCCTCCAGAATGACAGTACGAGCATACTCAGCATCATCAAAGATGGATTGCTCTGTCGACACCCCGTATTGAGGGACATATAATTCCCCAGTCACTACCCTATTCCCCTTCTCCTGACGCTGCACCAAATTATCCGATAGAACTATAATCGGTCACTTGAGCAACTCCTGCCCAACTCCAGTACCTGTACCGATGATCTCCAAACTATGTGACAAAGAACATCCTTGAGGTTCTCCCACCTGACTTCCAAGGTCTCCTTGGTTCTCCTGTATATGGTTGGCACCTTCCTCAACACACCAACATTTCCTTGACGTGACCTGGGCAATAGGGAGGTCATCCTCGGACTCCCCTTACATTTCTGATAGAGGGACCACATCATCATCATGACCATGAACGTTACCTGGTCCGTTACCCCCTTGATTGCCTAGACCTAGCACCTCATTCCTGACTGGTTTTCTTGCTGTATAGCCAGATCCATTATATTAAGTATGGAGTTTGGATCCATTGGTGCTGCATGAAAAAGATTATAGAGTTAACACTAAAAGACAACAATATAGGAATGGTCAAAACAAACCTAACAAACTTCAAGGAGCTTACCCGGACTTAAACCATACCTTAACAGGTATTGGTCCAAACATAAGTGCAAAGCAAGGACCACTCGAGCAGGGCTAAATAGCTTCTCAAGGGCATCTTCCTCCTCAAGCTGTAGAGTAGATCTCTTGTTCACCTTCGCCATGTTCAACAGCGACCACCGGGTCGGGATATTAATTAGCTCTGTAGGACAAACGAAGAAGAAATCATCCCTCCACTGAGGTATAGAGGTTGGTATCCCATCTGCATTTTGGTACTCATTTTTTCGACGACAGAAATAGAACCACTTGGGAAACATGTTGTGTCCTGACAGGCAAAAAACAACAATGAAAAGTCGGAGAGTAGGCTCAATTCCAAGGTCTGTCAACCTAATAAAGAAGCCTAGTAGACTCATCCAAGAATTAGGAACAAGTTGCGCAGGCACAAGCCCATAATGCCATAACACTTGGCAGATGAACGGATGGAAGGGAAAACGTAAACCGTTCATTAGGGCAAACTCATAAACGTAGATCACCCCTTCACTGGGATAATTCGCCTTGTCTAAAGCCTCTAGAAAGCAAATTTCCACAGAAGAGTGTACATACTACAACCTACGAAAATTCTCTAAGTCTGCTAGGGATACACGAGAAGCTACTTCCCCAACGAAAATACCGACGGTGGGATCTCGTGGCAAAGCAAAAAACTTCGGTCGAGATCTTCTCGAGGCCACAGATTTTCCCTTTGGAACATGACTGTCACACCCCGTTCACACAGCATACACACATCTAAGATCAATGTTCAAAAGTTCAATGGAAGACTCAATTTACCTATAAATACCCCAATATACTTGATACCCAAATTGTAGTATATAGATAAATACATGTGGGCCCGCAAGCATGATATTTACACAAAAAGAATAATAATTCATGTATGAAGTACACAAAAAGGGGTCATCCAAAGAATCAAAAAGTATAACCCAGCTCGGCATCAATACTGCAGTCCCGCAACACAGCCCTCGCACGTGCAATCCGTGCCGTGCTCATATTCCTCAGAACCCACCAATCCTCTTCGGGGAATTCAACTGTGGGGCCCGACCCTTGATCTTCAAGCTAGTGACCTACAAAATCATCTAAAAGAGGTGTATACGTGGGATGAGATCACTAGCTCAGTAAGTGAAAAGGAGGACCACACAACAGTCTACACAATAATCACAACCATATGCACTATATGCTATGCAATTCATTTTTCATCACATCCACCTAAACAACATTACTAAGTCTTTGGTTTAATGCTACTACAACCACAGTGCGCGTATACTCTGGGTACGAACTGCGAACTCCATCCCACGATACGCCCATAGGGTTGTCAGAGAAGGCCCACCGTGAATACTTGAAAAAGTAAAGCATGCCGACCACCGGCTCTCAACATAAAAGTAAATGACAAAAAATAAAGGTGCTGACTCCAGCAATTTAAAACCAGTACGATTGGCCCTCTTGAATATACCACCGAGGTTGATGACTGTCCTAATGACCAGCCAGGCGTATGTCTAACCACCACAGTGACCCGACAACCGTGACCACTGCTTCCCCCCAAATGGTAACCCAACACCTCAACCCCTATTGGGAAGGGTCGTAGCACGGAAAAATGATAATCCTAAACCGCATGCTCTTATATGACATAGTGCGATTGCATAGTACCACCGCGTCCCAGTCCATGGGCAACCAATGCACTCATTTTCAAGCTGACTATGACATCTAGTGTATTAATGCATTATGCACAATGATGTCATCATTCATCACATAATCACATCATCATTTGACATTGAGAAAATAAACACAACACACATCATAATAATATGAGGATGGCTAAGCTACATATAATTTGCATGATGACATGGCTAGTCTCGATACAATTTAATGAATTCCAAACAAGCCTTAAAATGAGGTCAAACGTCCTCTCCCCACTTACTTGTAGTGTACAAAGACTCACGCCCGGTATGGGTGAGATCCGGCGTGAGAAATGTAAATTTCGGTGAACCTATCATAAGTAAAGGGGGTTAGCATTTCACCATTTTGGGGTCAAAACTAACAATATTTGATGAAAAAATCAGGTTTAGAATCATAAAAGAAGGTCGCACGTCCATTTTGGGTCCATTCGGACACAAAAATCAAGTTGGGGGCCTCTCGGGCGGATCGGACAGCCCACCTGTCACGGCCCACCAGTCTTCACAGGTGGGCGGGTCAGCCCACCAGTCTTCACAGGTGGGCGGGTCAGCCCACCAGTCGGCCCACAGGTCCCAACCCACCGGTCCTAGCCGAGGGCCTACCTTCTCAGGCGGGCAGTGCGGCCCACCGGTCTCAGCCCACCTAAGAGGGCAGAAAATGCCCTTTTTCCCTAAAACTTTCCCCAACCTTTGGGGAATCAAATGAGACTTTTCCAATCACATTTTCCACACATTCAAGTTCTTCTAAGATGATTCTAACATAGATCTAAGTTAGATTTAAGGATTGGGAAGCCATCTTACCTTCTTTGCTCAAGAACTCTATCAAAACCCCAAAAATCACTTTCTTGCTCAAGAAATCACCAATGCTTCTCCAACCTTGTAAACACCTCTTCAAATCCTTCAAAACCAACACATAGACCATCTATTAAACCTTAGATTCATCATCTCAAGGGGTATTTACAAGATCTCAAGGAACTCTACCCAAATAAGGGTTTTACTTGGGTTTGGTGAAAGTTTAAGAAACATAGCCTTTGCTCACCTCCAATCGTAGATCTCATGTTGGGGATCACTCTTCCGGCGTCGGAGTGAGAAGATCAAACTTTGGCACCGCTTAAATCCATTTCTTCTTCTCTTCCTTCCCCTTTCCTCTTCTCCATTCTCTTTTTCCCTTCTTTTCTCTCTCCTCTTTACTCTTCTCACCAAACGCCCGAATGTCATAAATGAGAAAATGAGAAACATAATAATACTATTTATACTTTTTAAAATAGCTAGTAACCTCATGGGTGGTCACTCAGGTGGGTGGATGCGCCCACCTGTGACCGTCCACCTGAGGGCCAAAAATTGACTAACAAGTGGGATTTTGATGGAATTCGACTCTCGGCATGTAATCTCACTCTCGGCCTAAGGTATATTATACGTATGCGCTTTAGGATACGGCTACATACCAACATTATCCATACATGGCCTTATGATACGTGCATGTGCACGGCTTGGGTACACCCGTCTCCTCTAGCACTGGCTCGGACTTATCTGGCCAACCGGTGTTGAACGTCACCCTTGCCATCATGGTCCATACGGAACCTGCCTTAACCCTCTCTGGTTCAGGTCCTGGATGAGTAAACTGAGTCAACCGTGTAATTAGACCGGGTTTAAAAAGTAGGGTATCACATTTACCCCCCCTTTTTTAAAATTTCATCCTCGAAATTGGCGTACCTGGTTGCTCGAAAAGTTGAGGGTACTTGGCTTGGATTTCATCCTCTTTCTCCTAAGATGCTTCTTCAAGTGAATGATTTGCCCATCACACCTTTACGAAGGAAATTGAGCAGTTGTGAAGGGTTTTCACTTTTCGATCCAAGATTTCAGTTGGCTGCTCTGTATAGGTCATATCAACTTCTAGATATTCTGGTTCCACGGGTAATACATGCGATGGATCATGAACGTATTGCTTCAGCATGGATACATGGAATACATTATGAATATTCCCGAGTGAAGGTGGCAGAGCAAGCATGTAGGCTACTGAGCTAACCCGAGCTAAGATCTCAAATGGGCCAATGTATCTCGGGCTCAACTTACCCTTTCTATGGAATCTTTGCAACCCTTTAGTAGGAGAGATCTTGAGAAACACCTTTTCTCCTACCCGAAACTCAATGTCTTTCCTGTGGTTGTCTGCATAGCTCTTTTAATGGGACTGAGCTGCTTTAATCCTTTCACGAATAACATCGAATTTGTCACAAGTCATCTGTATCATTTCAGGTCCTAACGTTCGGCGTTCACCTACCTCATTCCAATACAGAGGAGTTTTGCACTTCCTACCATATAATGCCTCATATGGAGCCATCCCAATTGTAGCTTGGTAACTGTTGTTATAGGCAAACTCCATAAAGGGTATATATTCTTCCCAACTACCACACATTTTCATTGCACATGCCCTGAGCATGTCTTCTAATATCTGTATGGTTCGCTCCAACTGACCGTCAGTCTGTGGGTGGAAAGCAGTACTCAAATTTAATTGTGATCCCAAAGCATGCTGGAAGCTTTTCCAAAATCTGGAAGTGAACCTTGGGTCCCTATCTGACATAATTCTCACTGGCACTCCATGCAAGCGCACTATGTTATCCATATAAAGTTGTGCTAACTTGGCCATAGAGAACTTGGTCTTGATGGGAATGAAATGAGCAGTCTTAGTAAGCCGATCAACTATCACCCATATCGCATCCATTCCCATAGGTGTGCATGGTAGTCCGGTGACGAAGTCCATTGTAATCCTATCCCACTTCCAGTCTGGTACTGGGAGTGGTCGAAGAGTACCATAAGGTCGATGCCTCTCAGCTTTTACTTTCTGGCATGTAAGACAAGTCACCACATACAGGGCTATCATGATTCTCATGCTTTGCCACCAGTAACTTTGTTTAAGGTCTTTATACATCTTTGTACTTCCTGGGTGGAGTGAGTATTCAGAGCTGTGTGCTTCCCACACTATCTTGTCTTGTATATCCAAATCATCGGGCACACATAATCTACCTCGAAACAGTAATGCCCCATCGCTGGCTAAAACAAAATCAGGGTCGTTCATTGTTTGATCTTAAATCTTAACTCTGATCCGCTGCAATTCAAGATCCAAAGGTTGTTTCATTATCACCTCTTGCCTAATAGACAGATGCACCTGTAGAGCCGCCAGTGATATTGTCAACCATTTAAGGTTTTCTAGTTGATGTTCAAGCTCTAAGGTTGCTCCTTCATATAAGAGGGTTTCATCCATTAGCATCGCTTCTTGCATAAGTGGTGGGCTGACTGCTAAGTGTGAGAGTGATACAGTTTGTGCCTTCCGACTCAATGCATCTACCACTACATTATCCTTGCCAGGATGATACTGAATGTCACAGTCATAATCCTTCATGAGTTCGAGCCATCTCCTCTGCCTCATGTTCAAATCTCTTTGGGTGGAAAAGTACTTAAGGCTCTTTTGGTCACTGTATATCTCGGACTTCTCCCCATACAAATAATGTCGCAAAATCTTTAGGGCAAAAATGACTGCGGCTAGTTCCAAGTCATGAGTGGCGTAGTTCTTCTCATAATCCTTTAGTTGTCGGGATGCATATGCTATTACCTTACCACGTTGCATGAGAACACAACCCAACCCAACCTTGGAAGCGTTAGTGTAGACTGTCATTCCACCTGTGCCTTCAGAGATGGTCAACATAGGGGCCGACACCAACCTCTTCTTCAATTCTTGAAAACTCTTCTCACATTCCTCTACCCATTCAAATTTCACACCCTTTTTGGTTAACTTAGTCATTGGTGCTGAGATCCGAGCAAAATTCTCAATGAAGCGCCGGTAGTATCCAGCCAAACCCAAGAAATTTCTAATTTCAGTAACGTTCTTAGGGCTTTCCCACTCTACTACTGCTTTCACCTTATCAGGATCCACTTCGATTCCGGCCTCAGACACTACGTGTCCCAGGAATCCAACTTGCTTAAGCCAAAATTCGCATTTACTGTATTTGGCAAACAATTGCTGTTCCCTCAGCCTCTGTAACACCATCCTCAAGTGTTGAGTGTGCTCCTCTTCTGTCTTGGAGTAGATCAAGATGTCATAAATAAAAATAATTACCCATTTATCGAGGACATCATAAAATACTCGATTCATTAAATCCATGAACGCTGCTGGTGTATTGGTTAACCCAAAAGATAATACTAGGAACTCATAGTGACCATACCGAGTCCTGAACGCTTCTTGGGTATGTCGCCGCTCTTTATCTTGAGCTGATAATAGCCTGATCTAAGGTCTATCTTCGAAAATACCATTGCACCTTGTAGTGGATCAAACAAATCATCAATGCGTGACAATGGATACCGGTTCTTAATGGTTAGCTTATTCAATTCCCAGTAATCGATGCACATACGCAAGCTGCCATCCTTCTTCTTGACAAACAATACTGGGGCACCCCAAGGTGAAACACTTGGGCGAATGAACCGCTTCTCCAATAATTCTTGCAACTGCATCTGTAGTTCCCTCAATTCGGCTGGTGCCATCCTGTATGGAGCTTTAGACACTGGAGCTGCTCCAGGAATCAAGTCTATGGCAAATTCCAACTCACTATCCGGCGGTAGATGCATCAGATCATCTGGAAAGACATCGGGAAATTCTTTAACCACCTTTACCTCTTCTAGTGTGTAACCTTTGCATCAATATCAAGTACAGGTGCTAAGTAACCCTGACATCCACTTTCCAACAACTTTACCACTTGAAGAGCGGAGACGAGGACCTTTCTAGCTCGTTTCATTTTATCTGCTCGGTATACCAATTCTTTTCCTTCATCATCTGTCACCCTAATTAGTTTTTCAGCACAATTCACATTAGCTCGATGGACTGACAACCAATCCATGCCCAGTATAACGTCAAAATTCTGCATGTTGAATTTAATGAGTTGTGCATCCAATTTCTTCCCACTGATTTACACTGGGCACGACCCATAAACCTCCTTCAACTGTGTAACTTTACCGGTAGGCATACTAACAATCATCCCATGATCTAGTGTCCTGGGTGACATACCAAGTTCTCAACAAATCTCTTAGATATAAATGAATGTGTAGCTCCTGAATCAAACAAGACATAGGCTGGTATGCCCGATATAGGTAGAACACCTAGTGCAACAATGCATATAAGTACAGCAGGTCATCAATATTTAACATAAGGAAAATCTTAAATTAAAATGTACCTGCTACCACTTCCGTACTGGCCTCAGCTTCCTCAGTTGATAGGGCATACATTCTTCCCTGCGGTTGATTCCCCTGAGTTAAGGGAGGTCGGTATGCAGAGGGCTGACTAGAGGGTAAGGCTGGTCTGACCCAACAGTATTTAGTATAGTGCCCATAGGAATGACAATTAAAGCAACGGATCTGTGACGCCAAAACTGGGGTGGGACCCCTTTGCACTTGACCCACTATAGATGGAGGTCAGGGCGGCCTTGGGACTGTAGGCACCGTACTAGTGTTTGGGCGAAAAGATGTAGAGCCCGAACCACCAGCTGGCCGAGGAGGGTAGCCAGATGGCCTATAGGGCTGTCTATAAGTAGGCCCAGAACTATACGACCCACGGTATGCCTTGGATGAGTTGACCATGTCCGGAAATGGATTTATCCTCTTCCACAATCCAGGTTTGAGGGACTGTTCTCCCTTCTGCTTATCTTCCATAGTCTTAGCCTTTTGCACAATCTAGCCATAATCTATCAAATCTAAGACCTCAAGCACTGACCCAATGGATGCCTTTAATCCCTTCAGAAATCTTGCAGCATTTTTTTCAGCTGACCTCATATGTCTAGGGGAAAAATGGAACAAGCTTTCAAACTGCTGTTGATACTCAAGGATAGTCTTATTCCCTTGAGTTAAGGCCATAAATTTCGTTTCCTTACGATCTCTGAAACTACGAGGGTAGTGGTTGGCCAAGAACAACTCCTTGAACTGTTCCCAGGTGGGTTTCGGATGTGCGGCCAACAATATAGGCTTAGAGGCTTGCCACCAAGAGTTTGCCTCGTTCTTGAGCTGCAACCCTGCACAAATAAGTTTTCGTGCCTCAATGCACTCAATCACCTCAAATATCTTTTCCAACTCTTGGATCCACTGGTCCAGCTCTAGAGGATCACTTCCCACCTTAGAGAATACAGGTGGCAAATTCCTCTTGAAGGATTCCACTACCCTTGACGTATTATTCGTCGATGGGTAATTGGGTGCATATGACGGATAGTAAGGGTATGGAGGGGGCACCATATATGGAGAAGTGCTGAGTGGCTGAATTGGAGGTGTAACTCCAGCGTGTGGCCCCCCGTCAGACCCTACAGGGGGGTCCTCTGGAGTAAGTATCCAAGGAGGTTGACTGGTTTGAGAAAGGTCTAACTGTTGTTGTATAGCAGCCATAAATGCCTGCTGCTACTACAACATTTGTTGCTGGAAGGCTTGTTGTGACTGCTGAATTATAGTTGCAACATCACCCAGAGTGATGACCGGTGGAGGATCCGGAAGTGTAGTCACAGGTGGGTCCCTTTGTGCCACACCCTGATCAAAGGTTTTTGGAGGTTGTGGGAGTGGGGTTTGCCCCACAAAGTGGGACCTTCTAGGATTTGGTGGTCAACTGACCGGGCGAGGACCACGCGAGGTACCTCGTGCATTGCTACCGGATCTAGTACGCACCATCATGTCCTTGCACCTGGAACATACCATACACAACATTGGGTAAGCACCTCAGAATTTATATCGGCACATAATCATATGCCAACGCATAGGATATTATAGTGTATGATGTTTTGCAACTAGTCATAGCTTAATCTCGAAATTACGGGGCTAGTGCTTCAACAAGTAGGACGATGGTCCCACTCGTCTATATGGTGCTAGACACACACCCCCCTTTTTTTCATAGGTATATAATAATAATAATAATAATAATAATAATAATTTTCAAGTTTTCTCCCAACCGGCAGGCTGCCACCGGCGGGCTGCTCGGGTCGGCCTGCCGGTCTGACCCGAGGCGGAACATGAACAGGGATTTTAAGCCCTGATTCATATGTTTTTCTCCCATTTCTTCCCCCCTCTCTCTCTTAGGCTATTTTTGAGAGTTCCTTGACGCTTCCACTAGCGATCTCACTCAACGATCCTGCAGATTTTGGAAGATTCAACTCCTCTACTCTCAAGTAAGTCTCTTCCCCCTTTTTCTTCTTAGAACGTGTACTTTGGGGGTAGAATCCATGTGTAGTCCTCAATCTTGCTTTTTTTCCGTGTTTCTTTCCATAGAACAATGATTCCATGAGAATGTGATGTTTTCTTTGTGATTTATTTCTAGTTTTAGGCTGTACTTCTCAATTTATGAGAGAAAACCCAACCGTGCCCTAATTTTCTCTAATTTGGGGCTTTCTTCTATCTCTACCCTTTTCTCCCCAACTAACGACTCAAATGAGTTTCCTTATGCTTGGTTTATACTTAAAATGTTGGAGAGATCATGGAAAGTCGTGTATGCTTGAAATCCCATCTCTTTCCATGAAAATCCATCTATTTTCCCTGAAAATCCATCTCTTTTGTATTGGGTTTCTTTGATTCTCTTTCCACCACTTCATACTTGTGGATTCCTTGCACCTCAATGTCATAATAGAAGATGTCTCTACATATTCTAGATTGTATAACGATGGCATTTCATTTATAGACATGTAAGCTTCAAGCTTTACTCTATTGTGAGACTTTTCATGTTTCTTAGATTGAACTTGCACATTGAGAATTGGGGTTTTTCTATCATTCCTCACTTGCCATGCTTTATATGCCTTATGTTACATTTATGTTTTGCAATGTGCTAGTGGATATCATGTTTTGGGGCTTCCTCCTATTCATTTCTCCATGATTTATCCACTTCTCTTTCTATTATAATCCACATTATGTATTGTACTTGCTCACCCATCTATTTGTTTCCTTTGTTATTCCTCATCCTTACTTATCATTCTTTCTCCTCTTTTCTTGCCAGGATGTCTTCTCGCAAGGGCAAAGAACCCGCATCCTCTTCCACTCGGCGTAAGACCACCACTTCCAAACGGAAGAGTGCAGGGACTAGTTCCCTAGCCCCTCGCCCAAGGTGACCAGGACAGGCCCCTATCGATCCTTCAGATTACTATGAGGGACTCTTCCAAAGTTCAGAGGCGGTAACCAACTGGAAGGCCTTTCTAAAGAGGTATGTGATGATGGAGAAGACCGTGGAAATCAGTGATTTCCACAAGGTTCAACTTCATGAGAGATTCACCACACTGGGTTGGCAGTCTATCCTCAACATAGATCTCCGTGCTATGAGTAACTGGTTCAAAGATTCTACTGCAACTTGGAGGTCTCTTACCAGTATGGGGAGTATTCAATAACTAGCATGGTGAAGGGGGTGAACATTCACTTGACTGTGGACACCCTTGCCAGCATTCTGGACATTTCGTCAATTGGGCATCATTTCTACAGTCCTCCAAGGAGATTTGTGTATTCTACAGTCCTCCAATTGCCCATCCTTAAGTTTGGAGAAGCAGGACCATATTTACGAGACCATCTGTGGTAATAAAGAGCATCCAGATTCCAAGATGACATTTTACCCAGAGATTTGTGTATTTGCTCGTTTGGTTCAGTTCAATTTGCTCCCTAGAGGAGGTCACCGGAACCAGGTAGGCTTCATGGCGGCCTACATATCCTTCTGCATCTATAAGGCCTTGGAGGGAGGTGCCGAGCACTTATGCTTGCCTTACATCATCCTTAAGACTATGGAGCATCATACCTCACACCCCGAGGACGGAGGGTTCCCATATGGTAGGATCCTCACCAGGATCTTTGAGTTCTTTGGGGTGGATCTAAGTGGTGAGGAGGGAAAGACTCCAGCAGGCAAGTTTGACAGGGGAAACCTACTGAGGATGGGTCTCCAAGCTCTCATGGATGTACCTCAGAGAGCATGAGCTCAAAGAGGCAGGGACAGGAGGAATGCCCATAGGGAGGATGTTCCCATAGAGGAGGAGACTAGTGAGGAGGATGAAGATTATGTTCCTCAGTTCGAGGAGGAGGATTTTTTGGACAAGGATATCCTCGAGGAGGAGCCTCTTGATTCGAGAGGTGCTGATTCTGGCTTTGCGAGGGCTGCAGGCCCACAGTATAGAGCCCCACCACCTGAGAGTGGTGCATTTGATTTTGAGGGCATGATGTCTGCTATGAGGGCCTTGAAAGATGGGCAAGATCAGCTGCTAAGAAGACTGGATGAGAGTGCTTCTAGAGAGGAAAACATCCTAGAGAGGCAGACTACCTTAGAGAGTTCCTTCCTCAGATTGGGAGAGAACTTGGATACAACGGCCAATGCCATTTCAGTGAATTTTTCCCGACTTCGGAGGGATGTACAGCTGGTGAACTCGAGGTTTGACTACTACAATCGTCGACTCAACGTTAGCTCGAGACCTCGAAGGGACGGAGTAATAGTATTGGACGATGATGAGGATCTCTGAGGACTTAGCTCGCCCGTCTACATCAGCTTCTCACTTGTTTCCATGTTATTGATCTTATTATACATAAAATTTTTTCTTTCTTTGTACTTTCTCTATCATTGGACTTACTTGTGGGGTGTTATTCTTTGTTAGTGGTTTGTGTCGAGTTTTGTATGTTTGATAACTTATCGTAGTGCAGTTGTGGTGTCATTTGTTAATTATGCTCATTGATATATATATGTTGTCTATCAGGTGTTTGTGTGTGAAAAATTTTTGGAAATCTTGTTTTGCGCCGTTATGCTACTGAAATTTCGTTAAATTCGTACTCGATGGGTTATGACATCAATTAAATAATATTTTATTGATTCCAAATAATTTTCTCTCATGCATGCCATGAATGCAATAACTAAATACAACCATTTTTTTTTTTTGGCTTTTAACTCTTTAAAGCTTTTTCATTTACCCAATCCCATTTCCTATTATAAGTTCTGTGGGGTCTATATGGTATGCTGTGAGTGAATAAAGCATCACGCTCTGATACCACCGTTGTCACACCCCGTTCACACAGAACTGGACCGGTGACTGGGTTAACTCCGGTTAACCCAAACTTGCCAGGATCATCTGATACAGTACCCAACCACAGCATACACACATCTAAGATCAATGTTCAAAAGTTCAGCGGAAGACTCAATAAATCTATAAATACCCCAATATACTTGATACCCAAATTGTAGTATATAGATAAATACATGTGGGCCCGCAGACATGATATTTACACAAAAATAATAACAATTCACGTATCAAGTACACAAAAAGGGGTCATCAAAATAATCAAAAAGTATAACCCAGCTAGGCATCAATACTGCGGTCTCGCAGCACAGCCCTCTCACGTGCAATCCGTGCCGTGCTCATATTCCTCAAGAACCCACCAATCCTCTTCGGGGAATTCAACTGTGGGGCCCGACCCTTAATCTTCAGGCTGGTGACCTGTAAAATTATCTAAAAGAGGTGTACACGTGGGATGAGCTCACTAGCTCAGTAAGTGAAAAAGAGGACCACACAACAGTCCACACAACAATCACAACCATATGCACTATATGCTATACATTTCATTTTTCATCACATCCACCTAAACAACATTACTAAGTCTTTGGTTTAGTGCTACTACAACCACAGTACGCGTATACTCCGGGTACGAGCCGCGAACTCCATCCCACGATACGCCCATAGGGCTGTCGGAGAAGGCCCACCGTGAGTACTCGAAAAAGTAAAGCATGCCGACCACCGGCTCTCAATATAAAAGTAAATGATGGAAAATAAAGGTGTTGACTCCAGCAATTTAAAAGCAGTACGATTGGCCCTCTTGAATATACCACCGAGGTTGCCGACTGTCCTAATGACCAGCTGGGCGTATGTCTAACCGCCACAGTGACCTGACAACCACGACCACTGCTTCCCCCCAAATGGTAACCCAACACCTCAACCCCTGTTAGGAAGAGTCGTAGCACGGGAAGATGATAATTCTAAACCGCATGCTCCTATATGACATAGTACGATTGCATAGTGCCACCGCGTCCCATTCCACGGGCAACCAATGCACTCATTTTCAAGCCGACTACGGCATCTAGTGTATTAATGCATTATGCACAATGATGTCATCATTCATCACATAATCACATCATCATTTGACATTGAGAAAATAAACACAACACACATATCATAATAGTATGAGGATGGCTAAGCTACATATAATTTGCATGATGACATGGCTAGTCTAGATACAATTTAATGAATGCCAAACAAGCCTTAAAATGAGGCCAAACGTCTTTTCCCCACTTACTTGTAGTGTACAAAGACTCACGCCCGGTATAGGTGAGATCCGGCGTGAGAAATGTAAATTTCGGTGAACCTATCATAAGTGAAGGGGGTTAGCATTTCGCCACTTTGGGGTCAAAACTAACAATATTTGATGACAAAATCAGGTTTAGAATCATAAAAGAAGGTCGCACGTCCATTTTGGGTCCATTCGGACACAAAAATCACGTTGGGGGCCTCTCAGGTGGGTCGGACAGCCCACCTGTCACGGCCCACCGGTCTTCACAGGTGGGCGGGTCGGCCCGCTGGTCTTCACAGGTGGGCGGGTCAGCCCACCAGTCGGCCCACCGATCCCAGCCCACCGGTCCTAGCTGAGGGCCTACCTTCTCAGGCGGGTAGTGCGGCCCACCGGTCTCAGCCCACCTAAGAGGGCAAAAAATGCCCTTTTTCCCTAAAACTTTTCCCAACCTTTGGGGAATCAAATGAGACTTTTTCAATCACATTTTTCACACATTCAAGGTCTTCTAAGATGATTCTAACATAGATCTAAGTTAGATTTAAGGATTGGGAAGCCATCTTACCTTCTTTGCTCAATAACTCTATCAAAACCCCAAAAATCACTTTCTTGCTCAAGAAATCACCAATGCTTCTCCAACCTTGTAAACACCTCTTCAAATCCTTCAAAATCAACACATAGACCATCTATTAAACCTTAGATTCATCATCTCAAGGGGTATTTACAAGATCTCAAGGAACTCTACCCAAATAAGGGTTTTACTTGGGTTTGGTGAAAGTTTAAGAAACATAGCCTTTGCTCACCTCCAATCGTAGAATTCATGTTGGGGATCACTCTTCCGGCGTCGGAGTGGGAAGATCAAACTTCGGCACCGCTTAAATCCATTTCTTCTTCTCTTCCTTCCCCTTTCCTCTTCTCCGTTCTCTTTTTCCCTTCTTTTCTCTCTCCTCTTTACTCTTCTCACCAAACGCCCGAATGTCATAAATGAGAAAATGAAAAACATAATAATACTATTTATACTTTTTAAAATAGCTAGTAACCTCATGGGTGGGTCACTCAGGTGGGTGGATGCGCCCACCTGTGACCGCCCACCTGAGGGTCGAAAATTGGCCAACAAGTGGGATTTTGATGGAATTCGATTCTTGGCATGTAATCTCACTCTTGGCCCAAGGTATATTATACGTTTGCGCTTTAGGATACAACTACATACTAGATTATCCGTACATGGCCTTATGATACGTGTATGTGCACGGCTTGGGTACACCCGTCTCCTCTGGCACTGGCTCGGACTTGTCTGGCCAACTGGTGTTCAACGTCACCCTTGCCATCATGGTCCATAAGGAACCTCCTTAACCTTCTCCGGTTCAGGTCCTGCATGAGTAAACCGGGTCAACCGTTTAATTAGACCGGGTTTAAAAAGTAGGGTATCACAATGACGTTCACCACTAATAATCCTAACAACTTCACGGGGCATCCCATCCACTGACTCAGATGATGTCTCGGAAGAAGAAGAAGATTCCAACATCCTAGATCCCATACACTAACATGTTTGAAGCAGTAAAAGGAAAAAATTACTTATCAGACCAAGTTCAACTATAGGAGTTGGGAGGAGGAGAGGCGAAACAATTCCGGCCAAAAACACTACCAGAGGTCCAAGTTCAACTACTCTGTGACTATTTGTTGAGCAAATAGCAGTAACCCAACAACCACACCTCCGTATTTGCTACTCTGATGCTTCGATGACAGAACCTACCTAAATGCCTGATGATTCGAAAGCCCAAGAGAAAAAACAAACGTTGTCAAACCGCGCCCCACCCACTCGATGGAAGATAATCGATGCCTTACAAAGAATACATTTGCTAGAATCTGTGGCCCATTAGTGTAACCCAGTCCCCACTAGCCACATCACCACACGCACAACTTCTTCATTATGGTCGAAAGATGATTGTTGTCGTTTCGCAGCCATATAAGCGGGATTACCTACAAACAAGGGTAACTATGCAAATATCGTGAGTTATACAATTCCTGACCCAAAAGGATATGCGTTAACTAAGAATGTTACTCCTCGAGCTCCTATACTAGAAGCTCTAGGAGTGGGGGGCATATGATATACCTTATACACATGAGCTAATCAATGGTGAGGTAGCCAAGACACCTCGAGCATTTCCTATGTCCCCAACCTTTCATACTTCACGGATCAATGACCTACTTCGGAGGAGGTTCCTTACTTGACCAACCTCTCAGAATGGCTAACCAGGGTTAGACGGTTTCTTAACTCTAGGTCAACAAGACTATAGTAAGGTTTACTTGATCACCAAGCAAACTAACCACCATCTCCCTTGGTTGAGTTAACTGTTGGAGAATCCAACTGTGGTCAGGTAGGTAGTTGGGAAAGGTTAATTTGGGTTGAGTTAACCGTTAGGATATGGTGCCAGGTCAGCAACCCCAGGTTGATCTGGTTCACAAGGAAAGGACAAGTGGAAGTTCGAAGGGTGAGTTGGACCAACGAAGGAGGACCCTAACCTTCTATATAAGGAAGACCTATTCTCCGACACAGGTAACACTCTCAATTGGTTGAATACCTCTGATAGAATGATTATCCCACAACCTGACTTGAGCATTGGAGCCTGGTCCCGGAGCCTCCTCCGGGCTAGCTTCTAATCTGTGTTATGCAGGTTTGCATAGTTTGGAACCGTGCGACAACACTATTAACAAAACATAGGGCATTATATGAATCAAAACATTTAGGCAAATCAAAATTTTCATGATCTGTACATTTTGTTTCGCAAAGAAAAAGAATATCAGGATGTAGAATTTTGCAGTGGTGTGCCAAACATTTCTTTGTGAAATTACCATGCAATCCATGAACATTCCAAAGGAAAATTATCATGATATTAAAAACCATTCAATGAACAAGGTATAATAAAATAGCAAATTGCCAATCCTAAGATTATAAAATATTGCTATCGAGGGCCAAAGAGACCAGACGAATATTCAGAAATAATAAACAAACTAAGGAGTTCATATAAAGGAAGATGGATGGGAGGTGAATGAGATTTAAAGCGATGAAGGGGAATTAAGGAATTTTTGGTGAATTAATGATATTAACCGATGGTTATGGACACGCAATCCCTCTTTTGTTGGAAACTAGAAATTTTTTGTCAAGACCTAATCTATGTATAAAGGCTAACAACGAAATCATTCTCATTCTGAAGTATATAGCACTTGAAGCTATGGGTAGAAAAACTATGATAATGGACCCTGACTATCTGTCTTTCTTTTCCCAAAAAAAAAAAAACAACTAAACATTGCCTATGAAGAGTACATCTTCCAGTACTAGGAACTCAAACAGTAGAACTCAATTGACAAGATGAGGCAATGGTAACGGGTTTAACCTCCAAGCTTAAAACATGTGTAGGTTAATAATAAACCAGACTCATGAAGTAGCGTGGGAAAACCATTAATCAACAGGGACATGTTAATTGATAAACGCTCACATCCTGCCACACTTGGTAGGAGGTGGTGTACAAAAGCCCATTGCTAGCAAGAGGTCTTCGGTTCAAGCATCCTGGTTCATATCTCCCCTTCCACCTCTGACCTCCCCTTAGAATAGGATATCGAGAAAAAAAAAAAAATAGGGCTCAGAACTCAAGGACAGGTTAGGAAAAGATCTCAAATCTCAGTGGAACCTCATGAGTAAGCAAATGTCCTTAGAATGGTGAACATAACTACCAATCCAGTGTCTATTCTGTTATAGTTTTAACGAACTACTTGGAAAATTGAAGCCTGCAAATTAGAAGGGGGCTAACATTGTGGTTGTGCTACTGACCTTATTATCTGGTGACAAGGGAATTAGACGAGCAGGACTAGTTGTGATGGAGAGATTGTACAGAGGCAACAAGGAGAACGCCATCACCATTAAAACTCATTTTGGGGAATGTGTATTTATATATAAATACATACTTTATATTAAAAAACAAAGTTTCAAAATTATAATATATCCCCTTGTTTAAGTTTTACTTTTACTATGTTTTAGTTTTTGAGCTCAAAAATTTTGGAATGAAGTTTTGAATAAAAATTCAAAAATTCTTGAGCAAAACCAAAACCTTGTGGTCAAGGTGTTTTAGTCTCACATTGGATTGAAAGGAGTAGAATTAAGAGCATATATATAGTTTTGTTTCTTAAGGGTGCAAGTTCTTTGAAGAGGAACTCTCCCCCGTCTCATGTGTGTGGGGGGTCTTGGGGTGCCTTTGAGTCATGCCTGTCGAGCTGAGCCTGGCCTGGTCTGGTCGTATCGTGGCCAAGGCCAAGTTGGGGTCTGTCAAGAGGTACTTTTCTCTTTGAAACTCTTGAATTTTGAATATTAAATTCAAATATGTAAATACGTATAGGTACATATACATACATACTCAGAAATATATGATAAGACACCATTCATAATGTACACATTTTGTACCCATACGCACAGACATCTATATGTGGATAGGAACCTCTGTACATATAGGTAGCACCCATACGTATGTATATATGGATTACTGTCACTGGTTGTACATATGGATTACTGTCACTGATTGTACATATGTTCTCTCTCTCTCTATGTTAATGTGTTTCTAAGAAATTATTCTCAGTAACAGTTTTTGGTTCACTACTCTGTTAAGTTTTTCCTTTTTTTTTTTTTTTTATCGAAAGCATAATATCATTCTTCAAAACCATGCTTAGTGAGCCTAGCTTGTCCCTCCCAAAAGAATTAGAGTCTGTGTACAAAGATCAGTGATTGTTTTATCTTGGAGGTAAAACATAAGAATCCCCAATTGGCCAATTGTACCTCTGTAGGGGTATTTTAGACCTTAAGGAGAGTTTCTACTTCTAATACGACTCAAAATGTTTGGTTCCTTGCCTTCAACATTTGTGCGGGGTCTTCTTTAACAGTTTGTCTACTTCAATCCAGTAATCCATGTCAATAGTATTGGCTTTGTAATTCTCAACATCGGGTACATATTTTCTAACAGGGAAGCCTACCTTGATAACTCTCTAAACAACAAAAGAAACTAGGAGATTGCAAGGGCCAAAAGTGGAAATGGGAGGGGCGGTTCCAAACCTGCCAACATGCATAGCAGAGTGGGACATGTTTGATGGTGAATGGAAACATTTAAAAGTATGACATTTTATATGTTCATGTAGTAATGTAATATATTTTAATGTATTAATAGAAGGATGAACAAGGGTGGGATTTATGTATTTCATGAATGATGGGGGTGATAATTTCATCCCCCATTATGTCTAGGCACAGGATCAAGCCCGGTCAGGCTAGGCTCAGCCCGATGCCTCAACCTGGACCAGGCCCAGCCTCGGGCTTAAAAATTCAAGCCTAGACCCACCCTATTTGTTGAATAGCTCTGGTAAAGCCCTGTTCCGGCTGAAGGATGGCTCAAAGCAATCAAATGCAAATGTGAAATTTTTAGGAACTACAGTTTATCCATTCAGATCCAATGGAAATCAACACATGTTTATTTATTAGATTCCAATTTTCAAAGATACATTGGTTCAAGATTAAGAAGGATGGAAACAATGAAATATCTCTTATTATATATTATGTTCCTGAAATGTGGGAAACCATCGTTTGATCTCTGATTACATGGGAGGAGGGATTTCCTTGTCCATCCAAATTACACAACGAATGCTTTTTCCACTGATGAGTAAATCGAAAGCTTTATTAATATCCTCAAATTGCACCTCATGTGTCACGAACTCATCCAATCGAAGCTCCTGTCGACAATAGAGTGTGAATTATCATCTTCCCTTTATGAGAAAAAGTTTATACTGATCGAAGAACATATTAAGGTAATTACCTTGTCCAAGTAAGATTTTACAAGAAGTGGAATATCAGTTTTGGGTTTGATATCTCCTACCAGAGAACCCATGATGGTTTTGCCACTGACAAGAACCTCTTGTATACTCAAGCTTAATTGTGAGCTAAGCTTCCCAGAACCTATCAATATTGTTTTCCCCCAACCCTGCAAACCATGACAAACAAGTACCATGTAAGGTTATATATATGCTTTATCCCAAAAAAAACTGGTGATGACATATATGAACTACAGAGGGAGGGAGAGAGAGAGAGACCTTCCGACAGCTAGCAAATGCTTGATGAGCCGCCAAAGTGGAACCAACACACTCGACGCAGTGGTCAGCCCCCCCATCTGTAATCTCTACAATCACCTGAGCAACACAAAGCCACCAAGAAGAAAACCCAAATTTCAAACACAAAAGCCTGATTTCAGTTTAATCCAGAGAGCTTAATCTCTATTAGAGTCATCTGTATAGGGCGCAGTTTTGTATTTTCGGGGATAAGATTTTTTTATATTGTATTACATGTGAAATGTGATACATATGGGGTTATATATTGTATTACATGTGACATGTGATACATATGGGGTTATCTCGTAACGAGTAAGTGAGTGAAGGATTTTATATCTTCTTCATCAGAATAACGGGAGCTCTAATTATTATTCGGTCATAGATATGCATAACATATCTTGGATGAACCAAATATATCGATGTGTTTCGGTGTAAGTGATCTCTGTGTTTGTTTTTTTTTTTTTTTTTTTTTTTTTTTGCTAATTGTTATTCTGTTGTGTTGTTAATTCCTGACATGGACACCTTGAAGGTCTAAACAACGAGACTAGATCAAGGTCACGTGCGAAAAACAATCTTGTACATCCTTGGTCCATGGATTTGAAATTTATTTTCTCTCTTTTCATTTAATAGATTCTAAATCCACGGATCAAGAACATACAAGATTGTTCTCATATGTGAACCGATCCGAATTCTTATACTACAATGGAAAGGATAACCTCACCATGCTATGTTTTCTTCCACCCCTCTTAGAGAGGGAACCTAGAAAATTGTTGCTCTCTCTTTAATTGATAAAACAATATTGGTAATTAGATTGATTAAAAAGTCAACTCCCACTAAGCATACATTGGGCCACTCACACGAGGGTGTTTAGTGCTCTTCACTAGTTTCAGTAAAAGTTGAATGGTTCTCATTCAACTCCAGTATGACCCGGTCAATGTGGTTATGGGGTCAATATGGGCCCGCAGGATTAGTCAGGCCGAAAGCTTGGATGCCCGTCTAGCAAAAAAAAAAAATTTTGATTAAAAAGAGAAATTGTATGATCCAGATATCGGATGAAATTTTTTTGTTATCCAGGTTTGTATAGTTAAAGAAATGAAATTTTGATGGGTATTTTAGAAAATACTAAAACCTACGAGGATATTTGTGAAATCAAAGAGAAAGTGAACTATTCCATTTCTTTGGCTACGAATAAGAGTAGCAGTAAATTTTTTCCCATAAATACCTAATTAAAATGATGAGTTGAGATAGAATTACCTCGTGGACAGGCTTGTTCCCGCAGTCTGATGGGTTAATGAAATCTGTGACACCAAATTTCTTTCCTGCATGCAACAATATCCATTAACTTGTTAGCTCAGGGTCTCTCTCTCTCTTGCCAACTATCATACTTTCTTGAACCAATTTAAAAAGGGGGCCAGGGACGTTTGGGTCAACGTTTACCAATCTTAAACTTGTCTGGATTCAAATCCACACCAATAATTTTGGTAGCTCCACGGATTCTTGCTCCCTCTGCAACCTGTCAACGCCAGATTACAAACAATCTTAATTACGTATCAGCTCAAGCCTCACCTTGTGAGCTAATGGGTTTCTCTTTGAACACCATAATGATACTTACAGCTAAGCCAATAGCTCCTAAGCCAAATATAGCCACACTGGTCCCTGCTTCCACATTCGCAGTTTTCCAAGCTGCTCCAACCCCTGCAATGAGATTTTTCCATATTTTAATTTCTCAATCTGAACTCTCATGGCCTACAGGGAAAGAAGCAGAAGAAGAAGATGAAATTCTTGATGGGTTCAAGAGAATTTTGGGTTTGATCTTTGTTTACCAGTTGAAATCCCACAACCAAGTAGGCATGCCCTGTTAGGAGGAATGGAAGGGTCTATCTTGGTTACATTGGCAATGTCCACCACAGTGTACTCACTAAAACTGGAGATATACATAAAATGGTTAACCACCTCTCCTTTTGAACCTGTGAATCGGGTCGTGCCATCTCTGGGCAACGATGGGGAGACCATGAAAGGAAATTTGGAGCATTTGTTACTCTTCTTTGAGTTGCAGTCTCTGCAATCCTGGCAATCAGTTAAGAGCATTGGAATCACAGTGTCTCCTTCCTTCACTTCCTCTACATTTTCTCCAACACTCTCCACAACCCTTCAACATCCACAGGTTAAGAGACCGTTAGAATCAAAAAATAAATTTGGGTTTTTTTTTTTTCCCTTTGGGGAATGGGGATGAGTTATTGAGTTTACCCGACAGCTTCATGTCCAAATATTGTTGGAAAAATTGCAGGTGGACCCTGTAAAGAAACAAACAATAGAAAGTTTAGAAAAGTAAATGTTACATGAAACACCAAGAAATACAAAAATAAAAAGACAATAGATCCGCATGATACAGGGATTTAACAAGGTTCACACACCAGTGTGGTGTTCTACGTCCTTGGGTGAAAAAGAGGATGTTTCACTATGCAGAGAGAGATTACACCCAAGCAGCGGCGAGAAAACTCATCTTGAAATCTAGCTTGAAAAACCCCCCCAAAATACAATGACTTTCTTAACAAGACAACAGTACATTCTATACTCCAAGTCACGGGTCGACCCATCGGGTCTCAATCGATCTGGTCGAACCATCGGCCCAACCCATTTGTTTCTATCACAGATCTCAGAAAACTTTCCATTCGGGTTGCCACCAAAGTATGTTGGAGTAGGTCAATCTTCAAAATGGGTCAAGAATTTGAAACAAACTTAACAGTAAAAATTAATTGATCTGATATTGGAAACAAGAATCCATGATTTGGGCTTACTTCCAACTTCCAAAAAGTTACGTCGGTGTGACAAAGTGATGTGCAAATGATCTTAATCCGAACTTCCCAAGCTTTTGGCGGAGCAACCTCCACCTCCTCTATCTATAAAGGCTCCCCTGCTTTCCTACATACTACGGCTGCAATTGTGGATTATATCATTTAGTTAAAGGCCAAATCAAGATGGGACTAAGTTAAATTTTGGAAAGCATTGCATATAAATTATCAAGTACCTCTACATCGAATAGGCTTCCCTCTGCTTTTGGGATGTTCTTCCTCCATGTCCATGCTCATGCTTTGTCTCTGTCTCTGCTAAGAGAAAGAACTAAAGGAATTACCTGTAAAAGTATGATTGTTGAAGGAAGAAGGGAGAAGGAAAGAGAGATGAACACCAGCACTTAATGAGGTTCAGCTGGAAAATAAATCCAACCTACGTCCTCAATATTCTTGTGAATCCACTATGAATTATCTCCAACGTTACAATGCTTATTTATAGTTGATGAGAGTAATCAAAGGATGAGATCTCTCATACAAGGTAAGGAAATGATTATAATGACTGGTATATATCCTTATCCAATTCATTGATTCCATATACCAGACTTGCATTAGGATAATTGGCAATCTTATCTTGGGTTGCTTTCTTATCATAAATATGAGTTGGAAGACAACAAAGGAGAAAAAGAAGAAATCATACTGTCATTAAATCAAGGAAATAAACATATTTATATAAAAGGTATCTTTAAATTCCCACAATTTGAAGAATATAGCCTTGACGTCCCTTATTGACATAGGAGCAACACATGTTGTTTGTCAATGGAAGACAATCCCTGAATACTATTGTGAAAAGATGAAAAAACCAATCTATGTCCATGGTGTCACAAGACCTTTGGTTACTTTAGAGTACAAAGCTCATAAAGTATTATTGACAACTGCCTCAAAGCTAAAGCAGCTAAGACAATTAAACATAAAGTTAACACAACTTTATATCGAAGATATTATTCAGCCAATTATTCGACAATTTTTCTTTTGATAAATTTGAAGCATTTCTTGGGTAGTACATGCCTCGCCTTTTCATAAAGATAAATTCATCTGATAAGCAGCTAAGACAATTAAACATAAAGTTAACACAACTTTATATCGAAGATATTATTCAGCCAATTATTCGATAATTTTTCTTTTGATAAATTTGAAGCATTCCTTAGGTAGTACATGACTCGCCTTTTCATAAAGACAAATTCATCTGATTTTATGAAAAATAGGTTTATCATGAAAATCAGTAAGAAATTCAAAGAACCTGAGAAAATTGTTTATTTTCTCATATTCAATATCATCGTCAAAATTCATTTGGGTAATGATTTTGAAGATCAATTCTTAAAAACGATTGTGATTTTCAAAATATTGAGCAAGGGTTGTGGAAAGAGTATGCAAATCTTGTCTGAAAGCCTTTTTCTTATTGCCACAGTGTGATTTTCATGCTTGATTAATAATGTAATAGACATCATGTCACACCCCGTTCACATTGAACCGGAGTGGTGACCGAGTTAACACCGGTTAATCCAAACCTGCCAGGATCATCAGATACAGTATTCCACCACAGCATACGCACACTAACATAAGTTCATCAGATCAGCAGAAGACTAAGTTTTACCTGTGAATAAATCCCATATACTTGATACCCGAATTGTGATACAATAATTATATACATGTGGGCCCGAAGGCATGATATATACATAAAAAGAATAAAGTTCAAATATCAAGTACCTACAGGAAATCATCAAGACAATCAGAGTGCACAGCTCGGCTCGGTTTCAAGGCTGGAGCTCAGCTCGGCATAAAGGGTTGTGCCCAGCTCGGCATCACATGGAAGAGCTCAGCTCGGCCTCAGAAGTGGAGCTCAGCACGGCCTCAAAGGTGGAGCTCAGCTCGGCCTCAGAACTGCTGTCCCGCAGCACAGCTCTCGCACGAGCAGTCAACGCCGTGCTCTAACTCTTCAGGGGTCCACCAGTCCTCTTCAGGAAACTCGACTGTGGGACCCACCCCATGCTCCTCAGATGTATGACCTGCAAAATCATCTAAAAACGGGTGTACACATGGGATGAGCTCACTAGCTCAGTAAGTAGAAAGATGGACCACACACAACAGTCCACACATCACAACACATCGTATGCACTACATGCCATGCTATACATTTTAATTCACATCCACCTAAGCAACATTACTAAGTCCTTGGTTTTAGTGCTACTACAACCACAGTGCGTGTATACTCCGGGTACGAGCCGCGAACTCCCTCCCGCGATTCGCCCATAGGGCTGTCGGAGAAGGCCCACCGTGAGTACTCGGAAAAGTAAAGACAATGCCGTCCACCGGCTCTCAACAGAAATGTAAATGACTGAAAATAAAGGTGCTGACTCTAGCAATTTAAAAGCAGTACGATTGGCCCTCTTGAATGTACCACCGGGGTTGCCGACTGTCCTACATGACCCATCGGGCGTAATGCCTAACCGCCACAGTGTCCAACAACCGCGGCCCCTGCTTCCCCCCAAATGGTAACCCAACACCTTAACCCCTGTTGGGAAGGGTCGTAGCACGGGATGGTGAGAATCCTAATACCGCATGCTCCTATATGCAGTACGACTGCATAGTGCCTCCGTGTCCCATACCACGGGCCACCAATGCATTCGTTTCCAAGCCGACTACGGCATCTAGTCTATCAATGCATTATACACCATGATGTCCACATTCCACATATAAACATCTCATTCAATTGGCATTTGCAAAGTAAACATAGCACATATGCACATCAA
>NW_024868292.1:0-10223 GCF_013358625.1 Macadamia integrifolia
GTTTTAAAAGTTATATGACTGGAATGTAGTTTTTAGGACAGAGTTTCCCTTGATGCACAATGAGGTTCACCACACCTTCTTAGGGTCTAGGGACCCCTTCCCACCTTGGATCCTGTTCCTGCTGTGAATGGTCGCTATTGGTAAGGGAAACTCGGTCCTATTTTTTATTATTTGTAAGGAGAGTCTTGCTTGTTGACATCTGAAATAAAGCTATGCTTATTGAAGTTTAAAGGCATGGTTGTCTTCCCAATGCCACAAGAATCGCAGACTCCTATGAATTGGACATAATTAGAACCAATACTTAGATAATAGATCTTCTACATGGGGATATGTACCAATAGGGTATTTACATTCATCCAAGTGTGTGCTGCTAACAAATTCATCCAAAACCCTTTTGAGAACTAATTCAAATATCTTTGCTTGATCCCTGCAATCATATCATTAAAAAAAAAAAAATTCTCATCTAATGAAAAAAAAAGAAGATATACATTTTATGAAAACAAAAATTCCTTCAGTATGCTTGAAGCAAATCAATGGCCATCATAGGCAATTGTGTGCCCCTATTCACGAATGGTCTACAGTATGCCCTACTGTTGCACTATTAGGGTTAGACTTGTTCAGGGCATAAGTAAAAGAATTCAATGAGAGAAGAAATGAAATAGAAGTAAAGTTGGATATGGTAAAACTGGATTTTTATTAAGATTAGGATTAAAAATAAGTATTAAATAGCATCGGTGAGCAAAAGATGGAACAGAGATTCTGCATTGATCAGAAAATAGACATACAGAATGGCTAAATATTTTGATGGTTCTTTTGTAGTACACAATCAGCAAATCTAATATGTTCAACTGCACAATGATTCACCAAAAAGGTCCTAGTCGAGTCAAGTCTGTGCCAGAATTTATGCTTTGCAAGTTAGTTATCCAACAACACAAATCCAATAGAATGATTAAAAAGCAAGAATCAGAAGAATAAGATTTATTAGTGAACCCTTGAGCAGGAACAGGGACCCCTAAAAAATAGAATATTACATAAAAACATCCATAAACTATAAAGGGCCATTACCAATACAGAGTGCTGGTCTTTGCCTATGTGGGTACTGGGTCATCCTCTAGACTCAAACCCGGGCATTTACCCAGGCAGCACAAACCTTTTACCAAGCTCCATCAACTGTATTGGACATTATCAGGAGCTTCTTCACAATTGTCTATCTCAAATGCATAATATGTACATTTTAAGAATGTAAAACATCTGGATCCAGTGATTGAAAATTGTGCTTTGTTCTCAACCCCCCTTGAGGGTTATCCATCTAAGAGAACTCATCAGACAACCCAATAGTATTAACCAATCCACTGGTGGATTCTTCACCAGCATTGCATTTTAACCACGCTTCATGCAGCTGCAAGACGTACTCCAAGTCCCACAACACTTCCCCCATTGTGGGTCGGTTCTTACCCTCAATGGCAAGGCATTTCTCTGCGATCTCCCCAAACTTCTTCAATGAATCTGGAGAGTAATTACCTCTAAGCTGTCGGTCCACAATGGTTTCAAGTGATCCCTGCCTTTGCAATCGGACTGCCCATTCTGTAAGCCAGACCTGCTCTCTTGGCAATTTTGCATCTACAACGGGTCGGGCACAAACTACCTCAAACAGTACTACCCCAAAAGAGTAAACATCACACTTTTTATTCGATCGCCCACTTTGCAAGTATTCTGGAGCAAAATATCCAAAGGTTCCCATTAAAGGAGTAGTATCATGGGTATGATCTAATGCAGGACATATTCTTGAAAACCCAAAATCACACATCTTTGCCACAAAGTTCTCATCCAATAGTATGTTGGATGTCGTAACATCCCCATGGACTATACCAATCTCTTCCCATGTGTGGATGTAGTGGAGCCCACGTGCAGCACCTATGCAAATCTCTAATCTCTGCTTCCATGTCAATGGTGGGAGATCATTTCCAAAGAGATGATCCCTGAGAACCCCCTTTGCCATATACTCAAACATCAAAATTTTTTCATTCTTTTCCCTGCAGAACCCAATCATGGAAACCACATGTCTATGCCTGAGCTTCGGTAGAATCTCACTCTCTCTCTCAAACTCTGCAAGGCCGTGTCCAGATTGTGGATTCACTCGCTTGAATGCTGCCAGCGTGCCGTCATGTATTACACCTCTGTAAACTCTGCCAAAGCCTCCAACTCCGACAATCATTGAATTATCAAAATTCTTTGTTGCAGTTTGGATCTCTGCTATTCTGAACTGCTTACTAACTCTATCAGTAGCTATGGAGACATTTAGATTCAGATATCCACAGGTGAATTTAGATAATGCAGATCTGATCTTTGCTTTAAATGTGAACCACTCAACAACAGTAGTTATGGAGTCATTTGAACTCAGATATCCCCCAGTGGATTTAGATACCTTAGTAACAGTGGTGTTGTTTCCATTGGTTCCATGAAGTAGTGAGCTCCAACCAGGGGGATTGTCTTTCATAGGACATGTGTTCTCTCTCTCTGTGTGTAAAGATGCCAAGCAAGAGATAGAAGTTATACCCGCGGTTAATTCTTGCAATGTACTTTTCCAAACTTCTTTGATGCTTATGTCAGAAAGGTAAGATCCCAACACCTCTAGAGTTGAAGGCAATCCTCCCGAATAACGTACCACATCATGTGAAAGTTGCATATAATCTTGAGGAGGATGATCCATTGAAAAGGTATGCAAACTAAATAGTTGAAGAGATTCCTTAAGATCCAGTTTTTTAGGCCAATAGATTTTATCTTTCTCAACTTTAGCCACGTTCAAGATATGTTCAGCTCTGGTTGTTATTATGACCCTACTTCCTTCACCAAACCATTTGAGTTCACCGGCCAAAGCATCTACCTGTTCTTTACTATCCACATCATCAAGAACAAGAAGAACATTTTCTTTGTGAAGTCTTTGTTCTATCAATCTTTTCCCTCTATGATACTGACCTATGTCAAAATCTGTTTTGAAGATATCTTTAAGAAGTCGCTTCTGCAAAGACGCTAGACCCATGCATTGTATTGCTTGTTCTCTAACGTCTGAAATAAAACTATGCCTATTGAAGGATAATAGGATGCGATTATATATAGCCCTTGCAATGGTTGTCTTCCCAATGCCACCACAACCACAGATTCCTACGAACTGAACACCATCGGAACCAATATTTAATAAAGATAATAGATCTTTGACACGGGAATCTAGGCCAATAGGGTATTTACATTCAGCCAAGTGCGTGTTACTAACCAATTCATCCAGAGCTCTTTTGGCAACTAATCCAACTATCTCTGCTTGATCCCTGCAATATATTCTAATATCAAAAATAAAATCACAATAACTAAAGAGATGAAAATATCTAGTAAAAAAGAACATATAAGTTCTAAGTTTTTATGGAATGGAAGGCAATCAGAGATAAACACTAGTGAGAATTTAGGACAAGTAAAAATCGGAAATATGTATCCTTGTGTATGAAGTAGAGGTATGGCTGCTTTTAATTTAGGTCATAGGTGTTTGCAACTATAGCTTAAATGCAAATATCATTGGAGTGATAACAGAGCATCAAGTCAACATAAGTTACTAGTTGATTCCAATATTTAGCGACTTTGAGCTATTAAATACCCTACATCAGCGGAGGAAAAGTGAATTTCTATGATCAACCTAACAATCTTGGGCTTCAAACAATGTCGAAAATCCCCGATGTTACATTAATATGAGTTTGAAATGTCCTAGTTCTTGGAAAAATCTTGAATCACTTGAGATATACATGGTCAGCCTTAGATGTTGCACCAAGTTCCATGTCTGCTGAACAAATAAGGATATTTCTTTCTTGTAATAATTTGTTCTTCATATACTATGAGTATGTATTCTAATACCTTATTCACCATGCTTAGAAGAACTCCACAATAATGGATAGAAAATTGAACAGCAATAATTTTATCTAGGCAAGGTAATATTACCCTTTCTGTTTAAAGATTTTGGGGTTATAAACATATTATTTAGTGATAATCTTTTACTTTGATAATGTATCCAATTCAGTTGAATTTATAATAAAAGCTTAAAAATCGAACTATATATTGGGAGGGGGCGCAAAGTGAAAGTAGCCAAGGATAGAAGTAGAATGGGTAATGAAATGAGATATACAGATCATAATTCATTAAGTTCATGGTATGATAGTGAGACTACTTTCAGAGGAATTTTGTGGAACTGAGACTTACTTATTTTTGTCAATAACTTCTCCTTTCAGATTCCCTATAACTCTCAAAGCTTCCCTCCAACTTTGTACAATATGGGGCTCGAAATTCTTCTCATGCTCCAGAAATGCTTCTTCAAAACATCCGGTCTGATTCCGAACATGCGACGGCTCAACATAGAAGAATATGGGCAGGACCATATGACCATTAGATATGTGGCATTTAAGAATCTGTGCAAGTTCCAGAAGGCACCATTTACTATGGGCATAACCTTTAGAGAAGACAGGGATGGAGATTTTTGACCCCTCGATTGCTCTAAGGCAGGCTGGGCCAATAGCTTCTCCAGTCCACAATTTTTCACTATCAATAAAGACATCGATTCCTCTGTCTTTCAAAACTAAGTTTAGGAAACCAGTGAAGTTATTGCGAGTATCTTCGCCCCTGAAGTTGAGAAACACATCGTAACTAGAAAATCCAGTAGTGAAGGAAACGGAGCCAGAGGAAGTCCAATCTAGTGCCGCCATAACTTGTAGTTGCAGAGAAGATTAAGATGCACAAAGTGCTCTTTTTCTCAATGAACTTTCTTGGTTTACAAAATGGGTTTTTGGTAGGAATTATTGGACACGGTCAACTGCTTCCAATCAATCAATTTATCAAACAAGTAATAGGCGTGTACAAAAAGAAAAAGTAGTCGGTGGCGCCGTGCTGGTTGACTTTTGATATGCTTCCTCCATATTTACCTTGATTCCTCCCCAACTCTATTTCACCAAGTCGCTCAGAAGCCCAGAATCGGTGAGACTAGTAGAGAAAAAAGGCGAGAAAACATATAACTGCGAGCATCGGAACAACGAGTATACCTGATTGTTCCCAATCGCTTAACGGCACTGCCACTCGCTATTTCAGGGTTCTTATCTTTCACCATATAAATGAAGAAGTAAAGGATATGAGAAGAGATTACGTACCAGCAAACAAAGAAGACAGAAAAAGCGATCCCTCTGTGGCAAGACTGCAAGAGAGGGAGTTGCAGACCCAAAAAAAATTCCTAAACTTCCTTGTGTTACTATGAGTAACGGAAGCCACCAAGGAAGAGAGTCTTCATTTCTCCAATTCTGGTCAGTTCTCATTGTTTCAACTCCCACCTTCAAATACCACACCCTTTCGGCCTTCTCCGTCTCAAATTCTTAGATCTCTCTCTCCCTCCTCTTCTGAAATAAGGAAAAGCTAGCCCTCGGAACTTCAAGAATCTTCAATGCTCAAGGAAAAAAAATAAAAATAAATAAATAAATAATAATAATAATAAACCGCTAGTCTGTCGCAAGAAACTGTTAGCAAAAACAGGTTTCTGATTTTTACGGTTTAAAACACGTTTTACCATATGTTTATCTAAAATACGAAAAAAGACTGTAAATTGTAAGCATTTCTGTTCTAAACCATAGTTATTAAATTTGGATTTGAGAATTATTTGGATGAATAATTATTCAGATTAATTTGTTTCATTAATTCAACGATTCGATCAAAATATCGGTCAAAAAAACAGAGATAATAAAATTTGAGTTCGGATTTGGATTGGAGAATTATTTGTTTACAAAAATAAAAAATGGAGAAAAAATTCGGATGTTATTTTTAATATTTGCAATACTTGTTTCATATTATTTATCAATTATCATATGTACATAACATACAAATGATATAAAAATTAAAATTTCAAATTTTAAAGATAAAAATATTATATTTAACTTTTTTTTTTTTCTAAACTCATTACCTATTACTCAAACAATTGAATCAGAGAAAGAGAGACTGAGAGGGGGAACTGAGCACAAATTCAGCTAAACCCACGTCACCCACCATACATGTTCACCTTAAAGACTAGTGAGAGAGTAACGACTGCAAGACTTAGTCAAACCAAAATGGGGTGAGAGATTTATTTATTTATTTATTTTTATAGAAGTGTGAGAGATTACCTCAGAAAAAATAAGCTTCGCCGATATCTGTTAAAAAAAGAAGAAAAGTAATATTAAGATAATAAATGCATAATAATCACACTATCTTCTAAAGGCTTATTGACTTATTTAAGATAAAGTTTTTTTTGTTACATGGGATAAAATTCGGTTCGGCTGAATTATTCGTGAATTTAAAAAAAGTATATAAAATTCGAGAATATTTCAAATTTTTTTATTTGATTCGGATTCAGACCTAATTATTCGTAAAATTCGATAAAATTCTGTTCAGCGTGAATAATTCGGAGAATTTAATAACTAGGTTCTAAACATATTCCCGTTTTTATGGCGTTTTTTAAGACTTGATTTTTTTAACATAATGTCTACTTAATTAAATATATATCTCTCCCCCGAACTCCGATCAACCTGGTTCTTTCACCAACTTGAAATTAACGCAATGAACTATATTTTTCATGATATTATACCTTCAACTCAAATTTAATGCATGGAACCCGAAATTGAGCTATAAACTGACTTATTTGCTGAAAAATATTTTTAAAGTAACGACTCCTAACTCTACCTGAACATATATCACTTCAAGATTGTGTTGACTATGTTGACAACAATGAACAACACCATAACCTAGTTACATTGCTCAATAAGACTTTGGGTATGAGTGGACCTAAATTTCAATGGAGGCTTTACACATTCTTATCTAGGTGGACCTAATTTTTAATTTGAAATTTACATTGGATGCTATATTTTGGATGATATATGCATGAATGTTTGATGTTGTTGTAGTTTAAAACATTAGATGCAAGGATACAGGTAATGATCTCTCAATTTATATGAGTATACTGCCCTTTTTTTAATTTTGGTTCTTCAAAAGCTGGACATTTAATATCCGTACCGTTCGTTTCTGTCCATTTGTCATTCTTGTTTTTTTTACCTTTTTTTGACCATATCGTTCATCGTTTTTATCTGTTTAAAACCCGTATTGTACGTCTCTATTTTTTTGTTGTTCTTGTTTTTGCTAATAATGCGCCAGACAGCACTGCCCCTTATCTTTGCGCCCTTTCCCATTGACCCATTGGGTTGGTGTTCCCTATTTCAGATCAGCAAGGAGTGAAAGCATAAAACTCCTCATTAAGGTTTAAAATACTTGGGATCGGTCTCAATTGATTCCAATATTGATCAAATTTATATTTGTTGGGTTCGGACTAAATCCGATGTTTCTGCCCCTTTTTTTTTTTCTTAAATATTATTATAATATATATAATATGTTGTCTACCATATTATATATTGGATTAAAGTAAGTTTTGTTAAGATCAAATTAGGTTTTGTTAGTCTCATCTAGCATATATGTAAGAAACCTGCCCAACTTGGCTAGCCTTGAGGTTTGATAGGGATGACCCCAATTAAGAGAATGCAAGGTTGGGTTAGAATTTCAAAAACTGAATCCAACCTAACCCATGTGCACCCTTAGCATCCACCAACAGAAAAAGAAAGTTATTGTAAGTGGGGGTCGATCAGGCCTAATCAGGATTGACCATTTTGAAACCCTGCATTGTGACTGACTGTTTATTTAATTGCGCGTACATTTGGCTAGCATGGTGTGGCTTATATTTGGTCGGTTGCGCTTGGGTTTTAATTGAGCTTCCTTAACAGTGCTTTACTCGGGGCTTTAACCAAGCTAAATGCCTAAAAACATGTCTTAACATATCTATGCGATAAATCCTCTTACCCCCAACCATTGGGCCAAAAATAAGGTTCAATTAACCTATATTTTACCCCCCTTTTATATTAAAAGTGTGTCTTAACATTGTCTTTCTTTAATTTATGAGCATTGGGGGTAAAATGAGAATTTCTTTTGGTAATTAAGTCCTAGGTGGGCCTAGACTTGGTCATTCCGATCAGATGATAGACAGGTAAGAGGCTTGAATCTGGAACGACTGATTATAATCGGACCGGATTTGAGGCCGACACACTTATTTATAGGGATATGCCGGTTTGGGCTTTAAATGGCCAGGCTCGTTCAGACTTGTTGGGCCAAGCTTCAAAAGAGAGATAGATACAACTTTTTTTTTTTTTGTTAAAATACATAACTCAATTACGATGATGTAATAATTGATCTATGTGTCTATCTTTTTTCTCAAATTATTATTATTATTATTATTTTGAATTTCTTCTTTTTCTTTCCGGGCCTTTTACATTTTCAACTGAAGTATTACATGTAGTCATTTTTTATTTAGTGTACTTCCAACTATACACTCCATTGAAAATATATCTTTCATTCCACTTCTCTTCACTTTGCCAATGGAAAATTCTATCTCCCTTCATTGTTTTAATGAAAACTATATTGCAGTTCACTTGTTGTAACCAAAACGGAACTCACAATTATCATGTTAATACATTATAATTTTTTTTACTAGCATGTTGAACTGTTTTAAGTCCATAAACTCTCTTATTTTAGTATACAATCCACTATTTAATGCAAATTTAGATCTAACAGCAATCAAATTTCCATATATATATATATATATATATCAGCAGTAGTTGAGCTCAATTAATCCTTTCCTTATATAATATTAGGGGTGTCAATCGGTCGGTCCAGCTCAGTTTCGGTCCGAGTTGAGTCGATTTCGGTGTGGGAAAGCTGAAATCGAAACCGAATCAATAAGGAAATTCCAGTTTTGGTTTGGTTTTGGTTTCGATGCGGTTTGATTTCGGTTTGTCTTCGGTTTCTTAAATCGATTTGTAACCAGGTTGGTTTTGGTTTTTGGTCCAGTTTGGATTCGACTTTCCATACCAATGTATACAAAACTATGCAAAATTTGATTTTTTTAATGAATTTTGGAGTGTTTCGGTTTCTTACCAATTTTTTTTCAGTTTCGGTCTGGGTTTTGAGCCAGTTTTGGTTTGGTTTTGGGTTCATCCAATTTCCGGTGCGGTTCGATTTGATTTTGGGGTTGCAATACTCCAAACCGAACTGAACCAATAAGACTTCGGTTCGATTCGATCCATGTTGTTATCGGTTTGGTCCGGCCAGTTTTGTCGGTTCGATTTAGGAATTGACATCCCTATGTAATATCATCAACATTTTTCTTTCTTTAACTAATGTAATTCCCTCACCCCTTAACTCAATCTCATTCCCCCAAGTGAAAGGCAAGATTTGACGCCAAGATGTGGTGACAAAAGGACATTTTGACTTTACCGCTTGTTGTAGCTAGTACCTTTGGAGACGAAGCCTTTTGAAAAACCAATCAATATGGTTAGAAAAGCTTAAACATCAACATAATCCAATATTATTAGGTCTATTTTGGGGTAGAATATTAATAATATTAGTTGGTTATTATTAGAAGGCGGGCCTCAATACCACATTAAGGTTGCTCGGTTGCAAGGGATGGTAATTAAGATTGTATACATTATAACTTTCCTTAGACCTAGAATACAAAGGGTATTTTAATCATTTCATATATATTAACACGTTGATTGAGCCACACTCACATCTATAATTATATTTAAAAAAAAAAAAATTATAATTATAGTGTACACCATTACCTAAACCTAGGAAGGATATAAATATTTTTGCTTTGGGTCTTTATAGGTGGATGAATTGTAACGCCCTGGCCCCATTAATCTTGCACAATATTGTCCTCTTTGGCCTATAAGTCTCAAGACTTTAAAACTCGTTGTGCCATGTTAAGGAGGCTAAAGGTTATTAACTAGCCCAATAATATCTCCTTAGGCGATGTGGGACTAAAGTTTACACACCTTCACCGATCTCTCAAACCCTCTGGTACTTGCTGGACACCTCACCGATCTCCAAAGCGGGTCCGGCACTTGCCATATTCTTGGGTCTCACAAACAAGACGATGTCAACTTTTGGACCCATTCGTGCCTGTTGCCGTGAATTTGGAAAGATTTTTTTTTAATATTTTTATGGGGTCAGAAAAAAGGGTAATTGGGAATCAATTTTGGCCGATACCAATTCGATTTCAAGTTATCTTTACTTATCGCACCATTTTTTTTTTTTTTTTGATAAGCAGGGATCGGAATTGGGCCAAACTT
>NW_024868292.1:10243-10518 GCF_013358625.1 Macadamia integrifolia
TACATGTTTCCATATATGATATCAAATGCCTGATATCCATGATAATTAACTGAATCGACAAAGCTGGAGGATTTTTTGTTTGGTCTTGCAAGCATAAAATCATCTCACGGTTATCACTCTCCATCATCAGCCGATCCACCCCATCAGCTATTGCCCAGAATACCATCCCGAATAGCCAAAGTTTCCCCGACTAAAATAGCTGTAAATTTGGTAGGCTTTGAGACTGCCACATGTGATATGCCTCGATGATCACAAATCACCATGCCCACACACAC
>NW_024868292.1:10538-22014 GCF_013358625.1 Macadamia integrifolia
GTCAATAACAGCCTCATTCCAACACTGATTAGAGTGATCTATAAGCTCTGAAACCTTCAAAAGAGAGCAAACTAATGTTGGTGTTTGCTGAATTTTAAAGTCAGGTAAAGAAGGGAGCCAATTATCAGTCCAGATATTCACTTGGTTGCCATTGCCAATACACCGTAATAAACCAGCCATAAGGACCTTTCTCCCTTCTAATATGCTACGCCACGCCCAAGATGGGTTGGATCCAATACAAGCTTGAAGAAATCACACCGTGGATAATAAATTCTCTTCATAAAAATAACCCACATTGAATCTGGTTCACTCTTTAAATAACCCCTTGGCAAGAAAAGCCTTATTGTGCAAAGCTGGATCCCTAAACCCCAAACCCCCTTTTTCCTTAGATTGACATAGGTGAACCCATGAAATCCAATGAATATTTCTATGGTCTGATCCATCACCCCAGAAAAAATTCATTGCTGACTTCCTCAACAGGTTGTGGTGTGTTTTAGGAAGTTTGAAGAGAGATGATGCATAATTGGGAAGGGAGAAAGCAATAGATTTGAGCAAGACCTCCTTACTCGCCTGGGAGAGTAACCGATGCCTCCAGCTACTGAGTTTTTTTCTTGCCTTTTTTGAAATCTCCTGAAATAATTGAGCCTTTGATGTACCAAACTCCGTAGGTAGCCCTAGATATTTCCCAAAGCCCTTGCCATAAGGGACTTTGAGCACACGGGAAAACCAGCGTTGGAAACGCATGTGTATTAAGGCTGAAAATAAGGGAGGACTTCTTCAAATTTATTGCCTGTTCACTTGCCTTACAACAGATCTCCAAACACTGTTTCAGATTGCAAATTTCATCAAGCTGCACCTTGGAAAATAGGAGACAAAATTACGCAAACAAAATATGAGTAATAGGTGGAGCCTGATTACGAACTTTTATGCTTTGCACAAGACCAGAACGCTCAGCTTGGGAGATGACATTGCTCAATGCCTATGCAAAAAGTATAAATAAAGCTGGAGAAAGTGGATCACCCTGACGAATACCCCTGGTGGGCTTCACAGAACCACGGACACCTCCATTAATCAATAATTTGTATGAAACTGATTGTAGAGAGTTCATTACTAAAGTAACCCACTTTGTTGAAAAACCGAATTGGAGTAACAATTTTTCAACAAACTCCTATTCAATCCTATCATAGGCCTTCTTCATGTCCAGCTTAAGTGCCATCACCTTTTGCTTACCCTTCTTCTTTCTATTAATGTAGTTGATGGCTTCATAAGCAAGAAAGACATTGTTAGAGATCGATCTAGGAATAAAAACAGATTGTACTGGTGAAATAATGTCTGGTAGTACATCCTTGAGTCTAATGGCCAATATTTTTGTAATAATCTTCACAATAACAGAGCATAGAGAGATCGGCCTGTATTGATATGCACTTTCAAGGTTAGCAGTCTTTGGGATAAGGCATAATAAGGTGTCATTACAGGTAGGAGACAGTAGACCAGTGGTAAACAAATTACAAACAAAAGAACACACATCATCCTTAGTAAAATCCCAAAATTTTTAGAAGAAAGCAGGAGGCAAACCGTCAGGGCCAGACGCCTTAAGTGGGCCATTGCAAAAAGTGCCTCTTTGATCTCCTCCATAGATGGGTTGCAGTATAATTTAAAATTCATCGCTTCTGTGATCTATGGTTCTATTGCACTGAGGACATGTTGTAGAGCATCCTGATCCACACCTTCAGATGAAAAAATATCTTCATAATGGCTTTGCATTTCCTCATAAACTTCTGTCTTCTGATTGAGTCCATACTCCAGTAGAAGTCTTCAGTTTAAGAATGCGATTATAATTCATTTGTTGCAAGGTAGACATGAAAATATGATGTATTACGATCTCCAAGTTGAAGCCATAAATTTTGAGATTTTTGCTTCCACAACTGCTCCTCCCCAGAAAGTTGTTCATTCAATGCGTGGAATATCTCCTCCTCATGCGTTTGAGATTGATCGGTGACCAAGCCTGCTTGGAGAGACTCCAATTCCTCTTGTAAATCCCTGATTTCAGTTTGAATATGACCAAACACCTTTTTATTCCGTCTCTGAAATACCAATCGGAAATTATTTATTTTCTGAGTAAGCATCAATTCTCCATCAATTACTGCATCAGGGTTCCAAGTTGAGATAGCAGTTGGTTTACAGTCAGGGTGACGAAACCACACTGATTCAAACCTGAAGGGACGTTGTCCTCTAAACCGTCCACCCTCAGTATCAATAAAAATTGGAGTATGGTCTGAGTTAATTGCTGCTCGCATAAGGACTGCCGCATCTGGGTAAGAGGCTTGCTAGGAATGATTTGTCAATGCCCTGTCCAACTTCACCCTAATGTTTGCCGAACCACGTTGTCTATTTGACTATGTAAATAGAGGACCATGACTGCGCAGATCAAGAAACTCACAAGAATCAACCATCTTCTTGAATTGTTGTGTATCACGAGATCTACCATTCAATCCTCCATCCTTCTCTTTCCAAGAAAGGAAAGAGTTAAAGTCCCCATAGCAGAGCCATTCATTATTTCTTGTTCTTCCAATAGCTATAATTTGATCTCACACTTGTTGCCTCTGTGACTTAACTGGATCTCCATACACAGAAGTCATGTAGAAAGAGAGTCCATTATCCATGAGAACATGAGAGCCAATAATATGACAGTTTGAAGATAAGATAGTAACTTGTAAATTCTGTTGCCAGAATAATGCTAGCCCCCCCAGAAACACCATGAGCATCAATAGAAAAACAAGATTGCATATGAAGTCATTTCTTAAGACGATCAATTTTTTCCTTCAAAGATTTAGTCTCAATCAGAAAAATGATATCCGATTTCTCAGTATGGGCGAGGTATAGAAGTGATCGAATCGTAGGGGGCCTCCGCAAACCTCTACAATTCCAACTCATGATTTTCATGGTCTCCCGTGGAGCTGATCCTCCCTAGCTTCCACGGGTTTTGCCTCTGAAGAAGAGGCTGCAATAGATACAACAGAATAAATTGTCCTTGACACAGCGGATTCCAATTGTGTTCTCTTTTGGGTTTCTTTATTAAGCACTGGGTCCAAGGTAGGCCGAGAGATGTAGGAAGGTAAAGGATGTGATTCAGGATTGGATTCGGATACATCCATGGGTGTGATATAGGATTGCATGGGAGTAGATACAACATGTATGGTAAGGGCATTATAGGAAGGATTAGAGGCAAGAATAGGGATATCAGAATCATGGGAAATATTTTTGGTGGCATGAGGAGAGATGGAGAGATGTGGGAGTAATACAGATAAGAGGTTTGGCAAGTCTAGGTGATTCATGATTGGGCTATTGAGCAAGGAATGAGGTATGTTTGGTTGGAAAAACGTAGGATGGTTTGATGATGAAGTAGGGTGATTCGAAATTGGTGGACTCTCTGATAGAGATGTTATGGTGGTAGGTTTTGTTAAGAGACCAACACGTGGCTGAGATATAGGTAAGGGTGGTTTTATAGTTGTTGGAAGGTTTGTTGTATGGGCTATTCCTAGTGGATTGGATGAGGTAGTTATAGTACCTACCAGGAGACCATGATTTGAAACACAACCGTCAATATGGTCGCCGGTAACTTCCTGCCGGAAAAAATCTACTTGTGAAGAACTTGCACCAACCGGTGGACTAGGATTCGTGGATGCTATGATGCTGGTGATCACTATCAAAGGCATGCACTCCAAATGTCTGTAATCTGGAATGGAAGCCTGTAATTCAGAACCAAAACGAAATTGTGGAAACTGGGGGCAATGGATTGCATCAATACGCCGATGAGAAAAACAATGTTCAGCCTCAGCATCAAATTGTCTCATACATCGTTTTACTTCATGATCCATCATTCCACAAAATAAACAATAGGTTGGAAGTCATTTGTACTTAACCTTCACCACTATATTACAGCCAGCTCGACGCTTAATGGTGATGGTATCCTTCAGAGGTTTAGTAACATCAAGAGTGACCTTACAACGCATATAGCGGACCCTCTTGCCAAACTGAACAACCTGGAATAAAATGACCTTCTTCGGGGGACCAAGTTTTGCAAGAAGACAACTAGCAAGTTCAAGCACAAAAAGGCCTTGAAAAACTTCATGGATTTGGACCCAAAAATCAACATATTTAAAAGACCAATCTTCACTTAGGCACCACTTTTCCAGAACAATTAAATTTCCTCCAATAGACCATGGTCCTTCAGTAAGAACATTGGTCATATCCATCAGATGCTGAAACTGAAAGAGGAATCGATTTTCTTGTAATGGAGCAACTTCAATAGGGAAACAAGCATTCCGTGCATTGAGCAAAGCCTCTGTTACCGCTTGACTCTGAAACGGTTTACATTGTAATACTTGACCCACTAGAGTAAGTTCCCATTGTCATGTTAGATTTTGTTCTAAAGTTTCATCTAAAAAGAAAGGGTCATCTTCCTGTTCAACAAGCAGGACTTCGAGGATTCTTACTCGGTGTGATGGTGAATGAGTGGTAGGGTACGTGGTTTGAGGGCCAAAGCCTGGTGGGGGTGATGGAGATCGATTGTCAGGGTTATGGATTGGTGTAACAGGTTTGTAAAGATCACTAGACAATGTATGGTTAGCATCCATTGTAGTATGACATCAAAACTAGAGTAGAAAATGGTTTAAACACAGCAAATTGCTGGAGTAATCAAGAAGAAAGAGCAAAACGGATCACGGCAGATTGCCGGAGTTTTCTTATTCGGGATAAGGATAATGTTGTTAATTAACCAAGTCAAGTCAATGAAACTGATAAATATGCCACTTTGTCTGCTGCTACTCTTTGTTCTTGTCTCTTCCATCTAAATGCTAACCTTCCTTAATAATTTCCATTGACCATTGAATCTTTGTCACAATCTGAAGTCATCTCCCACTAAACTGTTGTTCATCGTTTTAAGTTGTAGTGCTTTTCTTTGGGGGCTTTAAAAGTGAGGGAATGGCCTAAGATTTGGAAACGTGTATTCGATCATGTGTTTTTCAAGATTGCGGTGAAAGATTGTAATAGATAAAATCAAACTATTGCTGGATATAATTTTTCGAGGCTATGGAAATGACTCTTCAAGTCACATGAATGAAAAAAACTAGAGCTCAATTAAAAACCTTAATCTGAGCTATCCTACGTACAATATTTTCATTGAAACAAAACAACCCAAAAATGATAAGATGGGTCAACAAAAATGGCTAGGTCCTACCAATTGTTCTTGACTGGCTATCATATTAGAGATGTGTTCCAAAATCAACATGTATTAAACAAGACAAAGAAAGCAAAGACTAATGCAAACCGTCCAAGGGGGCTGGTAGCTCTTATTTAAGTCACTATAGATAGAAAGAGGGAGCGGCTGATATTAGTTTGCTAAAGTCAATAAAAAGGGCTTTCCAAGTCATGGATAGGTTATCAATGGAATTGGAATTGTGTATGACAAGGACAAAATTTCCTTCTCGGTCCAAGTTTTCAAGAAGGCTGGAACATCTGTCATTAGGAACGTGGGTATGTAGGAATATTGGACTAATAGCAAGCTGGTCTTACTAGCATTTGTGGGTCTTGGATGGCTGAGGTGGGCCAAGCTCATGCATGACTTTGTAGGACTGAGCCTTTATGCGGGCTGACTTCCTTAAGACCTTAGGATGCAACCATTGGGCCTCAATGGCTTCAGCTATGATGTCCAGGCCTGTACCAGGGAAAAAGGACTCTAATTAGTTGGCCATCTTACTGATTTTAACAGCACCAGTGACATGGAATTAAATGGTTAATCTTTGCAAACTAATCATATGGATGGATAGTAGTCTTGCAAAGCTAGAGTGGCTACCTATCAAATTTGGTCAACAACATTAGTGATTATTTGGATTCATTTATTGTCTAGAAGAAAATTTTCTTTTTTCCAACCACTTTAATTACTTTTAATTGGTGGGAACTATTTATACACCAAAATTTGATTGCCATTCATGAATTATGAATTACTAATTAAGGAAATTAAGGAAGAAGAAGAAAAAAAAACCTTAAAAGGGCTTTGGGTTTAGGGTGTTTGCACAATAAAAACCAAATACGAGTTGGGCTTTCATTAACTATATAAACGATGAAGATATACTTCTAGGAATGAAGATATTTTTTAAATTTTAATTTAAAGATTTATTAGATTATTTTCTTCATCATTTCCTCTTACTAAAAAAATTCTACCACGTTAGGTTTACGATGGCTTCATTTGTGCACTTTGTTTGTGTTTCATTGGAGAAGTGCATTTGTTGATTTTTTGAGGGTTACTTTTCCTCCAAAATTGTGAGATTCCTCCATTTTCTATAATTTAAAATGTGTTTTTTGTTTTCTTGTCTTCAACTTTTGTAGATTTTTATTTCCTATACTTTCAAGTTTTCATTCAAATTTTTTTATTGGGATAATTACTTGGACCCCCGGTATATTATGACCAAATTGCTTGACACCCCAAACTATTGAAAATATTATTTGAAGCCTCATAAGTCCTGACAGTGTTAGTCTACTATTAGTGATTGAATGAAAATATTAATTTTTTTTATCCAACTATTAATGACAAATTAACATTGTCAGGTTTCATGGGGCTTCAGCAAGTAATATTTTCTTTAATTTAAGGTGTCAACCAGTCTGATCATAGAACAGAGTTGTCCAAGTAATTATCTTTTTTTTTTTTTTTAAACCAAAAGAGTGATTGTGGGCACTTAAATGGGCTGGGCTCAGGCAAACCAAATCCTTTGCCTCTTTGACTTACAATCACACACGCGCGAACAAGCCCAATTGGCACCCCTGCATGGGTACATTATTAATGGGGTTGTAGTCATGACATTACTAATTACCTAAAACACCCCTCAACAACCCAAATAGAGTGACAAAACTATACCTATGATTTAAGGATTACAAGGAATACTAACCACAATATAGACTTGAAGGAACTACAGCTCAAAGAATAAATAATTAGGTCAATTTGGCTCTTCCATCTCTCTCTCTCTCGCCGAGTTATGAAATTGAAATTACATTTTTAATTCTATTTCCATTACATTGTATGGAGGAAAAAATGTGATTACAGATTCCGAATTCTATAATAAACGTTAACCGAAACTTTAATCATATGTGCTTGTTGGTAATATTAGCTTCTCTCCTATGGTATCGCTTAAACTTTTAAATTTTAATTTAATTACTCAGTGTATTTTTCTCGATCTCCCACCCTTAATATTGTCATCAGCAGAAGAGGAAGGCCAATGCATCCCTACAAGAAAAAGAGCAAAATAAAACAAAACTTAATTATCTGAATCGAAATCACGGTCATCCCTGGCTTCTTCACATTGTAAGAAACTTCAAAAGTTCTCAAAAGCATCTGGACTGGGTTAAAATTTTCTTCTTGTCAACACTGATCTTGAGGGTTAATCAGATCAGAGAAATCATGTACCAACCAAAGAGAAGCATGTAGAATATTAAAGTAACTACAAAATAGAACAAATATAGATTATATAGATTCCGTATTGAACAGAGAGAACACATACATAATGACTACAAATATATATATATATATATATAAAAAAAAAAAGGTTCTTTCACAGTACATACTCAGCAATCCAGTGGAAAAATTCTTGTAAGAATGTAAGCATCTGAAAAATCCATTGATTGAAAAGTGTCCGTCTTCCTAACTCACCTCGAGGGTTAACCACATCAGAGAACTCATCACACCCAACTGTACCAACCAATGAGGAGTAGGTGGAATATTCTACCCCAGTAGAATCATCAGATTTAACCAGGACCAATTCGATTTTGATTGTTGAAGATGAGGAACAGGTAGAATATTCATCCCCAGTAGAGTCATCGTATCTAACTAACGTAGATCCGAGTCCAATTCCAATTCCAATTCCAATTCCATTTCTTGAATCCTTAGACCCATCTGTACCAATCAATGAGGAGCAGTTAGAATTTTTTTCCCTAGCATCGTCTCGTAACCAAGCTTCATGCAGTTGCAAGACGTACTCCAAATCCCGCAACACTTCCCCCATTGTGGGTCGGTTCTTCCAATAGGATAAAAACTGGGAATTGGGATCTTGGTCAGAGTTGGTAATGGTCAAGTTAGTACCCTGAAGACATTTCTCTGCGATGTCCCCAAATTTCTTCAACGATTCTGGAGAGTAATTTCCTTCAAGCCGTGGGTCCACAATGGTTTCAAGTGATCTCCGTCTTTGCCACTTGAGCGCCCATTCTGTTAGGTAGATCTGATCTTCTGGCTTGCGAGTATCCATAAGTTCTCGAGCACAAAGAACCTCAAATAACATTACACCAAAAGCGTAAACATCGGTATATTGAGTCAAATATCCGTGCATTGCGTATTCTGGAGCCATGTATCCTAGGGTTCCCATTATACGAGTAGTAGAAGCATCGATATAATCAAATTTAAGAGCTGCTCTTAATGTTCCAAAATCAGCTATCTTTGCTACCAAGTTCTCATCCAATAGTATGTTGGATGGCTTAACATCCCTATGGATTATACTCCCATCTCCCGATGTGTGGAGGTAGTGGAGCCCACGTGCAGCACCTATACAAATCTCTAGCCTCTGCTTCCATGTCAGTGTTGGGAGATCACTCCCATAGAGATGCTTCCTGAGATCCCCATTTGCCATGTATTCATACACCAAAATCATCTCATTCTTTTCCTTACAGAACCCAATCATGGAAACCACATGTCTATCACTGAGCTTTGATAGCAGCTCAATCTCTCTCTCAAATTCTACTAGAACTTGTCTTGATTGCCGACTCAAACGCTTGAATGCTGCCAGAGTACCATCAACAAGTACACCTTTGTAAACTTCGCCAAAGCCACCTTGTCCGATCATCATTGATTTATCAAAATTCTTTGTTGCAGCTCTGATCTCTGCTATTCTGATCTGGTTACCAACTCTATCGGAAGATGTGGAGTCATTTGGATTGAAAATTTTTCCAATGAAATTAGATATTGCACTTTGAACCCTTGCTGTTCTGAACCACTTATTATCAACTCTATCAGTAGCTATGGAGCCATCCAGACATCCTCCGAGGACTTTAGATACTCTAGAAAGAGTGTTGTGGTTTCCATTATGAAGTAATGGGCGCCAACAAAGGGGATTGTCTTTCCTACGGCAAGTGTTCTTTCTACTTCCACGGAAAGATGCAAGACTGGAGATTGAAGTTTTACCTGATTTTAGTTTTCGCAATGTACTTCTCCACTCTGCTTTGCTCCTTATGTCCGATAGGTAAGATCCCAACACCTCCAGAGTTGAAGGTAACCCTCTTGAATAACGTACCACATTATGTGAAAGTTGTAGGTAATCTTCAGAAGGTTCATCCATTGAAAAAGCATGCAAACTAAATAGTTGATGAGATTCCTTATTGTCCAGCTCTCGAGGCCAATAGATTTTATCTTTCTCAATTTTAGCTACATTCAAGATGTGTTCATCTCTTGTTGTTATTATGACCCTGCTTCCTTGACCAAACCAATTAAGCTCACTGGCCAATCCATCTATCTCCTCTTTACTCTCCACATCATCAAGAACAAGAAGAACTTTTTCTTTGCAAAGCATCCGTTTAATCAATTTTTTCCCTCTCTGATAATGATTTATGTCGAAGTCTGCTTTGAAGACATCTTTAAGAAGTCTCTTTTGCAAAGATGCAAGACCCATGCATTGCATTGCCTGTTTGCTAACATCTGAAATAAAACTATGCCTATTGAAGTTTGGAAGGATGTGATTATAAACAGCCTCAACAATGGTTGTCTTTCCAATGCCACAAGGACCACAAATTCCTATGAATTGAACGTCATTGGAATCAATACTTAATAAAGATAATACATCTTTTATGCGGGAATCCATACCAACAGCGAATTTACATTCATCCAAGTGTGTGCCACTAACCAGTTCAACCAGAACCCTTTTGACAACTGCTTCAACAATCTTTGCTTGATCCCTACGTAATTTTGTTGCAAAAATAAAATCACAACTAAAGAGATGAAAATATCTAGTGAATATATATGTTAGAATATGTATGAAATGTCCTATTTCTTGAAAAATATTGAAACACAAGGGGAAGGGTCTAACACATGGTTAACCATAGATGTTGAACCAAATTATGAATGTGCTTGATCAAATTTATTGCAAAGTCTTTACACCCCCCAAAGAAAAAAAAAATATTGCAAAGAAAAGAAAGAGGGAAGAAGATTATACAAGAAGACTAGATTCTACACCATAGATCTCAAGGACAACCCCAAGAGATTAGGGACCCCAGAAAAGCAAAGCCCAAGGGGTACACTAAGTAAACAAAACATTCAGCATACCCGAAAAGAGAGGACAATCAGGTTTTGTTCCAAAGCACATGGAGTCCCCCATTTTGGAGAAGGAACACAATAAAGGTAGATTCTTCCCGTTCGTGTAATTATTTGGTCTTCACACATTGAGCTTGTATTCTTATATCTCATCCAGCATGCTTAGAAAAACTCATTACAAACAATAATGGATAGAATTGAATGGCAACATTCATATATAGACAAATAAATATTATCCTTATTTTTAAAGATTACTGGCTATAATATAAATAAATTTGAGTTAAAAAGACTTACTTATTTTTGTCAATAAATTCTCCCTTCAAACTCCCTATCTCTTTCAAAGCTTTCCTCCAACTCTCTACAATTTGGGGCTCATAATTCTTCTCATGCTCTCGAAATGCTTCTTCAAAACTTCCGGTTTGATTCCGAACATGCGATGGCTCAACATCATAGAATATGGGCAAAACCAGTTGATTGTTGGAGATGTAGCAGTGAAAAATCTGAGCAAGTTCCAATAGGCACCATTTGCTGTTGGCATATCCTTGAGAGAAGACAGGGATCGAGATTTTAGAGCCATCAATTGCTCCAAGTAAGGTTGATCCAATGGCTTCTCCAATCCACAATTTTTCACTATCAAAAAACACATCGATTCCTCTATCTTTCATAACCAAGTTAAGAAAAGCAGTGAAATGATTACGAGTATCTTCACCTCTGAAGTTGAGGAACACATCATAACTAGAAAATCCAGTTGTGTAGGTGGAGGTGGAGAAATCCCAATCTACGGTCGCCATCACTTGCAGTAGTTGCAGAGAAGATAAGATTCTCAAACTCAAAGTGCTCTCTTGAGAAAACTCTATGTTGATTCAACAAATTGGGTTTAATTTAATAGCAAGTTTCGAGGAAGTTTTGTGTTGACTCAACCAACTTCTCAGGAAGAAATCATAATTTAAAGCAAAACGAGTAGAATTGATAGCTAGAGAGGGTTTTAGACAGCTTTCGCGTGCCTCGCAGGAAATAATAAATCTTTGAAGCGCGTTGCCGCACCAGGAAAGGAGGCCTGCCTTCGAGGTCGTGTGGAAGTGTGGATAGAATTGTTTTGGGGTAGCTTTCTGTGGTGGGGGGGGGGGGCAA
>NW_024868292.1:22203-137306 GCF_013358625.1 Macadamia integrifolia
TTTTTTCCAATGGAAACCCCCTCGTTAATGCATCCTGTCATTGGGTCTTGCAGTGATGCAAAGGGCACTTGACCAAGTAATTTTCTCCTTCACTAGATATATAGGGAATTTCTTATTGAGCTCTTATGATGTTAAAATTTTTGTAATATTCTTTTTTTTTTTTTTTTTGTCATGTAAAAAAAATAAAAAGGCATTTTGACATTTTTTGTATGATACAAATTTTTAATGACAGTATGGTTGGATAAAAAGGAAAAAAAAAAAAATGTTAAAAGGAAGAGCAACTATAGCAACTATCTTCTTTTGTGCACTTTTTCTTATGTTCCATTGGAGGAGAGATGCATTTATCGATTTTTTTTAATTATTACTGTTCCTCCAAAATTATAAAATTTCTCCGTTTTCTATAATTTAAACTTTGATTTTTGTTTTATTTGTGTGGATTTTCTTCTCTAATTTTGTAGAATTTTTCCTTTTTATAATTTCCATCTAATCTCTATTACCTATGATGTAAGGACTACAAGTAATATTAATCATAATATATAGGCCGGAAGGATTGAAGCTCGAAATGTTAATATTTAGGTCAATTTCTCTCTCTCTCTAGACCTTTTATTGTATTTCCATTTCATTGTATGGAGGGAAAATATGCGATTACAAATTATGTTTGTAACATGCTTGGTTACAAACAGATGCACAAATATATTCGCAAAATGAAAAAAAAAATCTTAACAATTAGAATTGGATCCGTCTATTTAAATTTTGCATTTACAGAAACAATAACATTTTGACTTCTATATTAACTGTAACTTTATAACTCACTTTTTAATCACTTTAAACTTTAATCGTATCTGTTTGTTGGCATTATTAGTTCTTCTCCTATGGTATCACTTACAACTTTGAAACTCAATTGTAATCACTTATTGTACTTCTCGCAAGCTTTTCCTAGTGGCACCAAAATGTGACTTTAGCCTAGCTCGTCATGCAGTCTCTCAAAATACAGAATCTATCTTGGGTTAAGAAGATTTGAGTTCCAAATTGGGATTGACTAAGCTTAGGCCCAAAGGCATTTAGCCCCAGACGGCTCAATACTCACTCTGTGGACTGAAACTTCAGAGTTCCCCTCCGCAATTCTGATGTTTGGCACTACTTGAGTAGTCGGGGTAGAAGAAGATCGAACCCCACAAAATTTCAATTTTCAACAAAAAAAGTAGGACCACTAGTAATTGAAATCGAAGTGAGCATTATAACAATTAATTGAGAAAGATTGATACAGAGCACACCATGTAATTTTTCTTCTTGCAAAAAAATGGCGATAAGTGCATAAAAAAACTATGTATATAACAATTAATTGAGAAAGATTGATACCGAGCACACCATGTAATTTTTCTTCTTGCAAAAAAATGGCGATAAGTGGATAAAAAACTATGTATAATTTATTGAGATTAGGATTAAAAATGATAAGTAAATAACATTATTGCGTAAACAATAGAAAGAGAGAACCCCGAGGCGGTAACTCAGTTGGTAAGATCAACTCCTCATAATGAAGAGGTCAAGAGTTCAACTCTCCGAAGTCTCTCCAAAGTCTCCTTGGGGGACTACCTATCAAAAAGAAAAAAAAAGGAAACAGAGAATCCTTATTGATCATATATAGCATAAACATACAGAACAGTTAAAAATATCATATGGTTATTTTGCAGTACCTTTTTTTTTTTTTTTTGTAAAGGTCAGTAAAAGAATATATTAAAAATTTAAGAAGTATTAAAGAGAAATGAATGAGATAACACTATTGAGGAGCATTCCCACCTTCAACATTGCCATCAGTAGAGAGGTACCCCAATCCAAAGAAACATAACACCATTGCTGATTGTGTTCTTTTGCAATACACAATCAGCAATCTAATGGAATGGACCTCAAACAACACCAATCCAATACAATGAGCAAAAGCACCAATGCAATAGTAAAATGATTTAAAAAAAAAAAGAAAAAAGAAAAAAAGAATTACAAAGGCCAAAACTTCTATGAACTACATTGCCACATTGGACATTGCCATAAGCTTTACATTGTAAGAAAATTCAAAACTTCCCATGGGCTTTTTGGGTGGAAGAAATTTTATTAAAAAAGCATGTAAACATTTGAATCTTGTTCTCACCAACCTTGAAGGGTTAATTAGTTCATCAGAGAACTCTTTTTGCTTGAGGTCAGCAAGAAATTATATTAAATACAATAGAAGGAGAACAAGAGATGCCCAACAAAAGGGCAAAAACCCAGACTTACTGAATTCCTCCACCTTCAGCATTGTCATCAGTAAAAATAGCTCATCACATCCAATTTTACCAACTAATGAGGTGCATGCATGTGGAATATTCATCCCAGCAATAAATTTTTTTTTTTTGGGGGTTTTTTTTTTTTGGGGGGGGGGGGGGCGTTGAATCAGGTGAAAAATTATTACCTCATACAAGTTTCATTCATATGCAAAATGTACTCCAGCTCCTTCAACACTTCCTCCAGTGTGGGTCGGTCCTCACTATCATCGGCAACACATTTCTTTGTGATCTCCCCAAATTTCATCAATGATAGTAGAGAGTAACAACCTTCAAGCCGTTGGTCCACAAATTTTTCAAATGACTGTACTGAAAGCAATCGGTATAACCATCCTCTAACGTAGACCGTCGGCCCACTGCTGTGTTGTGTTGATTGAAAAGTGGCCGAGGACGGACAACCTCATACAGTACTACACATCAGACTTTTCAGACATTTTCCCTTTTCCCGTACATTCTGGAGCCATATATCTATAGGTTCCTTTTACAATAGAAACATCAAAAGTAGGATCAAATAAATTTATTTTTGGTATCATGGCATGACCTAATTCAGTATCTGTTATGGATATTCCAAAATCAGCTATCTTTGCTACTAAGTTCTCATCCAATAATATGTTAGCTGTCTTGATATCCCTATGGATTATACCATTCTCTGACCCTGTGTGGAGGTAGTGGAGTCCACGTGCAACACCCACCTATGCAAATCCCTAATCTCTGCTTCCATGTCAATGGTGGGAGATCACTCTCAAATAGATACATTTTGAGATCTCCATTAGACATATACTCATACACCAAAATCATCTCATCCCTTTCCTTGCAGAACCCAATCATGGAAACCACATGTCTATGCTTGAGCTTCGATAGCATCTCAATCTCTCTCACAAATTCTATCATACCTTGTCCATATAAAGAATGCGAATAGGCACGCTTGAATGCTGCCATAGTGCCGTCATCATCGAGTACACCCTTGTAAATTTTGCCAAAGCCACCAACTCCGATCACTAATGATTCATCAAAATTCTTTGTTGCAGCTCGAATCTCTCCCATTGTGTACTGATTACCAACTCTATCACTAGCTGTGGAGCCATTTGGATTCAAATTTCCTTTGGTGAGTTCAGATGATTCAGCTGCGTTCTCTGCCATTGTGTTCTGATTACAAACTCTATCACTAGCTATCACTAGCTGTGGAGCCATTTGGATTCAAATTTCCTTTGGTGAGTTCAGATGATTTAGGTTTGTTCTCTGCCATTGTGTTCTGATTACCAACCCTGTGTGGAGCCATTTAAATCCAGACATCCATCCACCAAGGACTTTAGATACTCTAGCAAAAGGGTTGTTGATTCCAATGGTTCCATGAAGTATTGGGAGCCAACCAAGGGGATTGTCTTTCATGGGATACATGTTCTTTCTCATACTCATACTGCGTAAAGATGCAATACTAGAGATAGAAGCTTTACCTGCTTTCAATTTTCGCAATGTACTTTTCCACTCTTCTTTGCTGCTAATGTCCAACAAGTAAGACGCCAACACCTCTAGAGTTGAAGGCAAACCTTTTGAATAATGTATCTCATCATGTGAAAGTTGCATATAATCTTGAGGAGGTTCATCCACTGAAAAGGTATGCAAAGGTATGCAAACTAAATAGTTGAAGAGATTCCTCATTGTCTAGCTTTTGAGGCCAAGAGATTTTGTCTTTATCAACTTTAGCCACATTCAAGACATGCTCATATTTGGTTGTTATTATGACCTTGCTTAGCACACTGGCCAATGCTTCTACCTGATCTTTACTGTCCACATCATCAAGAATAAGAAGAACATTTTCTTTGCAAAGCTTGTGTTTAATCAATTTTTTCCCTCTAATGACTTATGTCGAAATCTTCTTTGAAGATTTCTTTGAGAAGTCGCTTATGCAAAGATGCAAGACCCATGCATTACATTGCTTTTTTGCTAACATCTGAAATTAAACTATGCTTACTAAAGGATGCGATTATAAACAGCTTCAGCAATAGTTGTCTTCCCAATACCATGGGGACCACAGATTCCTATGAATTGACCATCACTGGAGCCAAAATTTGTTAAAGATAATACACCATTTGCACGAGAATCTATGCCAATAGGGTATTTACACTCATCTAATTGTGTGCTAAAGGCTAGTTCATCCAGAATCCTTTTGACAATTAATTCAACTATCTCTACTTGACCCCTCCAATCATTTCAAATCAGAAAGAAAATCATAACCAATGAGATGAAATTATCAAGTTAAAAAAAAAAAAAATGAATATATAAATTTGAAGTTCTTATGGAATGGAAAGCAATCAGAAATCAACACTCGTGAACCAGTTTGGAGTTAGTTTTAAACTCAGCCATAAAGGATCTCAGGGATGTGGTTGAGCTTATGCCTCCTGAATAAAAAGCAATGGAGTACTTCCTGCCTCTAGCGAGAAGACTTAAGATTACTGTTAAAGTCTTTTTATGGTACCTCCTCTATTGAAGAGATAAAGTGGTTAAGACCTGAATTAGGATGGACTAAGCTCAATATCAATGGATGTTCTCTTGGTAACTCAGGTCAATCAAGAGCGGGTGGAGTCTTCCATGAAAATGTTGGAGTTGTATCTTGCTTCTTTACATAGGCCCTTGGTTTTAAAACAAATCAGTGCTGCATTTAGCGGTTTCTTTATGGGATTGAAGTTAGCCAAGGAGATAAATATATCCCAGTTATGTGTAGAATGTGATTCTTAAATTGTGATAATTTCCATTCTTGGTCAGTCCATAGCCTGGGAATTCATGCGGCTCTGGTGTTTCTATTCTCAGTACTTGAATTCTATTGCTTGGAAGCTTAGTCATTACTTTTGTGAAGCTAATATTGTGGCTCATCTCCTAGCCAAGAGGGTGCAAGGTCACAAATTAATTTCCAATGTTTGGCCTCATCATCCTATCTTTATAGCAACTGATGTATGTTGGGATGCTCAAAAATAGTTCTAGGTTCAGATTCCTATTAGGTTAATTGTTATCTATGATTGATGATATGTTTCTGATGTTGTAGGGGGTCTATTGATGGTTATGCTGAAGGTAGTCCTCTTGCCATCTTCTTGGTTATAGACTTCTCTAGCCCTCTACAAATGGCCATGCCGAAGGTGGAGGGTTGGGAACTCGCTATGATTTATTTTGTCTAGGAATGCCTAGGCTCTAATGTTGTACATCTCTATATTTTCATTAATACATACTTTGCTGAAATTTTCGCAAATAATAATAATAATAATAATAAATAAATAAATAAACACTCGTGAGAATTTAGGCTCTCTTTGGTATTATTATTTTTTTGTTTTTACAGAAAAACATTTTTGTGTGTGTATTGGTATCATTTATGGACCTTATTTCTAGTTAACCTCCCCCCCCCCCACCCCAAAAAAAAAAAAAAAAAAAAGGGGGGGGGGGGGGTGGGGAGAATACAAAATCCATAATGAGGTTTTTGTATTTTGACCAAAAATAAGTTTTATTCATTTTTGCGTTCACATTAGTGAGCACATGACTAATACATCCCAAAAGCAAGGGCACATGACTAAAACATGTCTCTCCTTTTTCTTCTTTGTGCAACCCCACCAATCCGTACCTCATGCGGCATCCCAAACCACCCCACTCACCCACCCCAACTCCTTGTAGCAACCTAAACACCCTACACCCTGCGGCAACCAAACCTTCCGCCGCCCCCACCCCGCCACACCTACTCCACCACACTCTCCCCCTCACCTACCCTCCCCCTGCCCATGCCTTTCCACTCCTCCCTTCCCTGCAACCTTACCCCAAACAGAAGTAGAGAACAAAATAGATTTTCAATTATGTTTGTAATATCCTGAAATCTGACTTGGGGGTATTTTTGTCTTTTGATCATTGTAGGGTTAGGGTGACTTAAAATGGGGATACTAAACGATTGAGGGTGCATCAGTACTTGGCGAGTGCTAAAGATCATCCATTATATGTAATTATACTATAGAATAACTTAAGGATTTTTTTCCCTTGAAATTACCATTTTGCCCCTAAACCTTGATTTACCATTTTGCCACTGCACCATAATTTGAATTTTTTTTTTTTTTAATTTCTGATTTAATCTCAACCCTAATATTGATTTATTTAATTAAGAATAATATGAATATATATATATACACATATTAAATTATTATGCAGATGTATAATTAACTAACAAGTGGATAAAACCTAACTAACTAACAACCTTAACTAACTAATTGTTGCTAATTAATAATTAATAATTAACAAATAAAGACTTTCCTAATCAAGTTGTGGATTTTAATTTTGAAATTTTGATAGCCTTGAGCATAAAGTAAGGGGGATAAAGTAGGAAAAGAGAGAGAGAGAGAGAGAGAGAGAGAGAGAGAGAGTTGGAGATGATGTAGGAAATGTAGAGATAGACTTAGAGATGAATTAGGGAGGTGAGAGAGATGTCAAAATGTGGTTCTCTTGTCTCTCACCCTCTATTTAAGGAAAATCAAAATGGAAAAAAAAAAAAAAAAAAAGTGAAGGTATTGTGGAGAAGAAAGAGGAGAAGGAATAATGAGAATAAAAAAGAAAAAAGAAATCAAGGTTTTGAACAATTTTCAAGGAAAGAGTTTTTATCCTATGATTTAATTACTTTTTCTATTCTACTTGGGGATAGACTGTGATGACCCAAGAATACAGAAAGTACCAGACCTGCCTGGGAGATGGGTGAGGTGTTCCTACCAAGAATACGATAAGTACTAGGGGGTTTGGGAGATCGATGAGGCTTTGCAGACTTTAGTCCCACATCGCCTAGGGAGAAGGTCATGGACTAGTTAATAATCTTTAACTTCCTTAACATGGCACAATGCGTTTTAAAGCTTTGAGATCCATGGGCCAAAGAGGACAATATTGTGCAAGGTTAATAGGGCCAGGGCGTTACAAATAGTCTCAAAGTAGATCCCAATAGCGTGTGAGGCCACAGTGCTGAAAGAGGGGAAGTGTGATGACCAAAGAATACGACAAGTACTAGACCCGCCTGGGAGATCAGTGAGATGTTCCCACCAAGAATATGGAGGGGAAGTGTGATGACCGAAGAATACGGCAAGTACTAGACCCGCCTAGGAGATCGGTGAGATGTTCCCACCAAGAATATGGCAAGTGCCAGGGGATTTGGGAGATCGATGAGAGTTTGCAAACTTTAGTCCCACATTACCTAGGGAGAGATTCCTGGACTAGTTAGTAACCTTTAGCCTCCTTTACATAGACCATGATGGAATTTTAGATTATGAGTTTGATGAGATAGAAAATAAGATTTTGACATGTTAAATGTATATTTTGGGTTGCGCAGAACAACACTCTGAGATTGTTCATATTATTGAACATAGTTAGAGATTGTTTCATTTTATGAAATAATTCATATTCTCGGATAGGTCACTGTCAAGGAAGTTTTCTGTACCAAAGAATGGGGGTAGTGACAGAGGAATATAGATTTCAATTTTTTATCTAATATATTTACTATAATAACTTTTATGAGTCTTTTAAAAATTCTTAAAAAGTTGAAAGTGATTTGAATTCAGAAAAGTGGGTTAATGAATTTTTCAAATTTTTTAGACAGAATCTGTTATAATTTGAAGACCGTTTTTAGGGGGATTGATACCTAACCTAAGATTTTTTTTTTCCTGATGTTATTTTCATATGAGACTTATATATATGAGTTAGGTTTCAATACAATCTATTTTGAATTTATTTGGAACTTCAGAGATATTTATTTTTTATTTTTCTATTTTAGTAGATAGAATATGTTAAGGCAGAATATTGATGAAATCATATAGGAAGATACAAGGATTGTTCTATTTTGAATGATAAACAAAATCGATACTTGGAATGACATCAAGGTGAGTGGAACCTCTATCCTAACTTGTTTATGTTTATAGGTATTATTCAAAACATAATTTTATGAACAATAGACATATTTTAAATCTTGGATTTCATGGGGTTTTATCATTAAAAATCTGATTTTTACAAACCTAAAGTCATGTACATGAGAGAATAACGAACGAATTGCATTTTGTTCCATGATTTACATTATATGTACATAGCAAAATTTTCCAAATTGAGCATTGATTATATAATGTTAGTTGCTAATATTATGTGTGAAGTTGTGATTATGATTGCATATGAATGGAAGAGGATTAAAAAGGTATTTTGGACTTCTACTAAAACTCTATAGTAATTTGTGAAGCCTAGGATGGGGGGTGAACTGTCGTCTATGGATGAGGAAAAATTCTTGTTTTTTAATAATAAAAAATATTAAATCATAATAAAAAAAATGAAAAAAAATTGATAAACCGTGAGGAGAGAGAGAGAGAGAGAGAGAGAGAGAGAGAGAGAGAGAGAGAGAGAGAGAGAGAAAAGAGAATAGGAGAGAAAATTGGAAGAGATTGAGAGAGAAAAACGGAGAAAAATAAACTTAAAAAGAAAAATGGAAAGAGATAAGGGAGTCGACTATTTTATAGGATTAATAATAAACTAATGTTAAATCATACTTAAAAAAATAAAAACTTGATAAACCCTGAGGAGATAGAAGGAGTATGGGAAAAGATAATAGGAGTAAAAAATAGAAAGAGATAGGTAATCGATCAAAAAAATTAGGGAAGATAATTAGTAGATTACACACGCTCACCTCTTAGTTGTACAAGAATCGAAACTCAAGTTCTAGTACGAAGACCTGATCCGGACTCGATTACCTAAACCAATTGACTTTGATAACAATAACTGCATCCACAATTGCTTTGAAGTCCATTCTGAACCAGGAGTTGAAGAGTGATTAATAACTTGGGAATTTGGAAAATATGTTTCCGTCATAGGGATTACTTGCTCTTTTGGATTGGTCTATGCCTTTACTTCTTCGTTTTCTTAGTTCTTAAGGTGGTTTGCTCCTATAAGCTCCCTTTGATTGTACCTTCTCTCGTTCCATAAAAACTGCTGATTTGCCTACTTCCTTGGTTAAATTACTCTCCTATGGAACATAATTATCCATATTTAATTCCAAATTAATCCTTTTCATGTGGGAAAAATAATTTGAATCCTGTAAATCCTCTCTAGCCAGCTCCCTGGCTGATTCTCTCTCTCTCTCTCTCCTCCATCTCCACATAGGCTGATTAAAAGTTTTTCTATCCGCTCTTCCACAAAATCCTCCTTCAGGAATGTCCATCTAGGCCAGCTCCTCAATGCAATCCTTGATTGCTAAAATTTTATCTTCCTCTTTTGTGGTAATAAAATCTTGTCTAAATTAGCTCTCCATATCAACCGATTGATTACTTCCATTTTCGTCCTCCAAATTAGGAGAAAAAGGAATTGACTTTTTACCATTCAAATTCGAATCAACAAACAACACGCCATCCAACTTGTCTTTCCCTGATCCCCCTCCAAAAAAAATCACCTTCCTTCCATATAGTGCCAAGTGCCATTGTGGCGCAATCAAAGGAAAGGAAACAAATAATTTTTTAATTCCTTCTTTTATTTTGGTTTTTTCACATTTTTGAACTTTTGAGTTTTTGATTTTTTTGATTTTTTTTTTGATTTTGACTGATCCTAGCCGATACCGTGATTGATCTGAAAAAATCGTACAATTTTTTATCTTTAACCAATCCTAATCGATATTGATCCCTATCGTATCGGTTTTGGCTGTGACCGATATTGATACTGATACCGATACCGAGTTTTTAAACCTTGATTCTACCCCATTGACATGTGATCTAGCCGAAGTTTTGAAAACAAGTTTTTGCTTGTACTTTTCCCTTCCCTTTTTTTTTCTTTCATAGATACTTGTGTTTGTATGCACTTGTCTTGTTTACTTGGCCCTTTTTGGTATCATTTTTATTTTTTATTTTTACTTAATTATCAAAAATTATTAATGAAATTTTTTTTTTATCAAAACATAAAAATGGTTTGGTAACTACTTTACAAAAATGGTTTTTTGTGAGAAATAGTTTGGTATCTCTATGTGCAAAATGATTTTTTGAAGAAATGAGTGAAGAAATTCCCTTTACCCATCTGCTTTATAACTTTCTTTCTCCACTCGGGAATGGAGAAAAAGGGATAAGGGGCTTGAATTTCTAAGTACAAAGCAAATGACTACTTTACACCTCCATATTGGGACTTTAAGCATGTGCTCATTAAAGTGCAGTGTAAAAATAACTAAAAATCACTTTTAGCCAAAACACATAAATGACTCTTGATCTCTTTTTGGTTTTTGAGTTTTATCAATTTTTCTTTTTTAAATAGAAACAAGCTCCATAAGTGATACCAAATGCAACTAAAACTATTTTTATGAACAAAAATAAAAAAGGAAAATGATACCAAAGAAAGCCTTCGTTTATGTAAAGGGAAAATGGATTTTTTTTTTTGTCGGAAGGAGAGAGAGTAAGGGATTAATCCAACCCTCTTTTCTCCTTCATTCTCTTCTAGGGATTTTCTGTGGAATATTTCCTATTGTCTTTTTCCTGCTTATTTCCTCTCACCTATTTGCCTTGCACAGTAATGTCTCCAAACATGTCTAGCGACTATAGGAGATAGGGAAAACATGATTTTTGGAGTCACCATTTAGGATTCAGGGCCTAGAACCCTATTGTAGAGTCCAATTCCGATTGAGGGATCGAGCTCAAGGTAGGGGGTTGGATTCCTGTGAAAGGATGGAACCCCTGAATTTGACTTCATATTTTGACATATTTCAGAGATAGAGGTCCATGTCAGGTTACAAGTGTGGGAAGGTGTTAGGCACCCACCTCACCCTGAATTTATGGTCTTTCTACCAAATGTTTGGATTTCGAATATTCTCCCTTGAGAATTTTACCAGCCTAAGATAACATGGTAGCTTTATCACATGAAATAATCTAACACTTGTATATAATTGCATGAAATGATTGCAAAAACTATTAAAACATCACATAAAATAATATATAATTTATATTAAAATTACATAAAATGAAAAGTTACATAAAATAATTAAAAATGCAACTAACTTATTTACATATATGTACGATGCCTCATGAAATAATGATTATGATTATTATTTTATGTGAGGCACACACATGATAATACATATAATGTTGAAGTAGACTATCATTTAATATACAAACACAAAAATTAATCCAAAGAATGATAAAAATGAGTCATTGTTCTATATGGTGAACACGTAAAATAATGCACGCGGAGATAGGGTATGTACCATGCACACAAATAAAATTACGATCTAATATTTACATGAAACAATTGATAGCAATAATGAAATTTCTGGTAATTTTTCCTGACTCAGGGGCAAAGATATGACTTTCTTGGAGAAATAAAAACCTCTAGGACTTGGGCAAGAAATTTGAAAGGATTACCGTGTTATGGTGTAGAAATGAGTTTTGGCTTTGGGAATTTGGGTAGCGCTTTCACGCTATATTCCTAGAATAGGAATCAACTGTGGAAACATGGGGAGGGCTTCTACGCTATAATCCTAGAATAGGAATCAGTTGTGGGAATATAGGCAGTTCTTCCGCACTATATTCCTAACATAGGAATTAGCTATGGGAAGATGGGCAGCGCTTCCAAGTTATAATAAAAATATCGAAATCAACTACAAAAATTTAAGCAGGGGTCCCGTATGGACTTGAAATGGATGATGTGGTCTTCCAGACCTAGGGCAATAGGGCTTCCGTACTAGGGTGTCGACTTAGCGAGCTTTGAATGATCGGCTTTGAAATTCCTCAGACTCTTGCATTCTCTCTCTCTCTCTCTCTTTGTAGGGTCTTTGGAACAAGGATTTCTCTCTCAGGATTTCTCCCCGCTCTTTTACTGTGACATGGGGTCACCTATTTATAGCAAAACAAGGAATCCATGGAGAATTCTTACAGAGATGTATATTCGTGTTCATCTCTGTGGAAACCGTTTCTTAACCCTTAAGCATCCGTGGAAGCCTTAAAAGAATATAGTAAGGCTTACCATCTCCGTGTAAGGCTTAAAAGGTCCATGGAAACAAATCTTAAACCTTAAGCATCCGTGGAAGCCTTTCATAACCCTTAAGTATCCGTGGAAGGTCATAGGGTGGATGGCTGTAGCTACGGTTGATGCTTATTAACTAAGGGGAAGACATAGTGGGTTTGGCTTGGTTTGGGTTGGTCTGATTCAGGTTTATTCTAGTTTAACTGGTTCAAAGTTTAAGTAGGCAATACAGCACATCTGGGTATCTGTTTTTTTCATGCAAGATCTCAACAAGACCTTATTTTCGAATACTTTCCAATGATATGGGAATCAAGCACATGCTATGCTCGATTGTCATATTTTGGCAAAAGATATTAATGACCAGTTTTAGTCACCCTCCTCGCATCATTTTTTTTTTTTTAAATAAATGGCTGAACTCCTGGGCGGTCTTACACTCCATTATACTTTGTAAGTTCTTGCATAAGGATTTTAGGTTGGGATAGTCTGGACTTGTGCCGAAAATTCGATTTCTTTATGAAAGAGAGAATACATGTTTCATCATTGCCAAGGTGGGGGGGGGACAAAATTTGGTGTGTACAGTCTATGGTATGCATGATCACATTTTGTTCCTTCATTCAGGATACCTTGTATTGAAAATCATCTGTAGCAGCTGCACCAGTGCAGTAAGCTGGGTGGCTGGGTGCCCCTTGGGGCACGTACCCAAATGCTCTCAGTCGTTCGATGCTCACTACACCTCACCGCTTGCTAAAGAGGATGTGGTCTCCCAAACCTGTATATTTTATGTAATTTATTTTAAATAATTAAAAAAAAAGTTTTGGATATTAGAAAAAAATTCTAGAAAAAGTTTCAGAAACAACAATTTCATTGAGACTTCATGAATGAGAGGTGTCAAGAAGTTTTACATTGTTTACCAACTAAAAAAAAAAAAAGTAGATTTACCTTTAACCAACAATTTGATTTTTATTTTTTTATTTTTTGAGAGACAGGTTTCTAAAAGGCAGCATGGTCCTTGCACCAGTGTAGGGACCAATGAAAAGACATGTAGAAGCATCAACAATGGAAAATTTTTTCATTTTTCATGAAAGTAGAGCAGTCATTTAATCCCTCCCTATGTTTGGATGTAGAAACCATACTATATTTTAGGTTTTTTTTTTCCTTCCTTATTATTTAATTACTGATTGTTGCTGTCAAAAATTCGTATGAGCTGATCCTGCACAAGCACAGAAGGCAGAGGCCCAGAGCTTTGTTCGGGGTTAGTCCTCCGACGCTCAAGTTAGGGATCACCCGCACAGTTTTTGTTACAGAAGTAATGGTGTGGGTATTGATGCTTACCTCTCCCTTTCTTCCGGGCCCTCTTATATAGCTCTTAGGGTTTAGGGTCTTCCCTTTCCTAGGAGGAGTCCTCTTCGGGTCCACCTCATTTCCTTTTAGAGTCCTACTCCGATTCGTCCTACCCGTTCGTGGGGGATATTCTCTTCACGTGGTTGACGTGGTAGAGTCCTAGCAGCCTCTATCAGGTGGGTGACACGTGTCCAGGTGGGCGACGCGTGTCCTTACCCTACTGGGCAATCAATTTGGCCATATTAGAAGCCCCCTTACTCCCGTCAGGAGGCTCTTCCTGTGGGAGTAATCAAGTTTTTCGTCGTCTTTTCTCCCCCCCTTTTTCTTTTTGCTTCCCTTTGACTTTATTCCTTCTACTTACGACCGAGACCTTCGGTCAGCCGATGTGAAGGCCTTCGGTTAGTTCGGCTCGGTCTTGCTTGAGCCCCTGACCAAGGTGAGGACCTTCGGTAAGTTTGGCTCGGCCTTTGCCTGAGCACCCGTCCGAGGCGAGGACCTTCGGTCAGGTCCGTTTGGCTTTTGCCTGAACTCCCAACCGAGGTGTGGACCTTTGGTCAGGTCTGTTCGACCTTGGCCTGAACTCCCAACCAAGGTGAGGACCTTCGATCAAGTCCGTTCGGCTTTTGCCTGAACTCCTAACAAATGTAAGGACCTTCGGTTAGGTCCGTTCGACTTTTGCCTGAACTCCCAATTGGGGAGAGGACTTTCGGTCAGGTCCGTTCAGCTTTTGCCTGAACTCTCAACCGAGGTAAGGACCTTCGGTCAGGTCCATTCGGCCTTGGCCCGAGCCCCTGACCGAGGTGTGGACCTTCGATCAGGTCCGTTCGGCCTTGGCCTGAACTTCCAGCCGAGGTGAGGACCTTCGGTCAAGTCTGTTCGGCTTTTGCCTAAACTTCCAACCGAGGTAAGGACCTTCGGTCAGTTCGGGTCGACCTTGGCCTGAACTCCCAACCGAGGTGAGGACCTTCGGTCAAGTCCGTTCAGCTTTTGCTTGAACTCCCAATCGAGGTGAGGACCTTCGGTCAAGTTTGTTCGGCTTTTGCCTGAACTTCCAATCGAGGTAAGGACCTTTGGTCAGTTCGGTTCAGCCTTGGCCTGAACTCCCAACCGAGGTGAAGACCTTTGGTCAGGTCCATTCGGCTTTTGCCTAAACTCCCAATCGAGGTAAGGACCTTCAGTCAGGTCTGTTCGGCTTTTGCCTGAACTTCCAACTGAGGTAAGGACCTTCGGTCAGTTCGGTTCAGCCTTGGCCTGAACTCCCAACCGAGGTAAGGACCTTTGGTCAGGTCCGTTCGGCCTTGGCCTAAACTCCCAACTGAGGTGAGGACCTTCGGTCAGATCCGTTCGGCTTTTGCCTGAACTCCCAACCGAGGTGAGGACCTTCGATCAGGTCTGTTCGGCTTTTACCTGAACTCCCAACTGAGGTGAGGATCTTCGGTCAGGTCTGTTCGGCTTTTGCCTGAACTTCCAACAGAGGTAAGGACCTTTGGTCAGTTCGGTTTGGCCTTGGCCTGAACTCCTAACCGAGGTGAGGACCTTTGGTCAGGTCCATTCAGCTTTTGCCTGAACTCCCAACTGAGGTAAGGACCTTCGGTCAGGTCTGTTCGGCTTTTGCCTGAATTCCCAACCGAGGTAAGGACCTTCGGTCAGGTCCGTTCGACCTTGGCCTGAATTCCCAATTGAGGTGAGGAACTTCGGTCAGGTCCTATCGGCTTTTGGCTGAACTCCCAACCGAGGTGCGGACCTTCGGTCAGGTCTGTTCGACTTTTTCCTGAACTCCCAACCGATGTGAGGACCTTCGGTCAGGTCTGTTCAGCTTTTGCCTGAACTTCCAACTGAGGTAAGGACCTTCAGTCAGGTCTGTTCGGCTTTTGCCTTAACTTCCAACCGAGGTAAGGACCTTCAGTTAGTTCGGTTCGGTCTTGGCCTGAACTCCCAACCGAGGTGAGGACCTTCGGTCAGGTCCATTCGGCTTTTGCCTGAACTCCCAACAGAGGTGAGGACCTTCAGTCAAGTCTGTTTGGCTTTTGCCTGAACTTCCAACCGAGGTAAAGACCTTCGGTCAGTTCGGTTCAGCCTTGGTTTGAACTCCCAACCTAGGTAAGGACCTTCGGTCAGGTCCATTCGACCTTGCCCCAAGCCCCCAACCGAGGTGTGGACCTTCGGTCAGGTCCGTTCAGCCTCGGCTTGAACTCCCAACCGAGGTGAGGACCTTCGGTCAGTTTGGTCAGTTCGGTTCGGCCTTGGCCTGAGCCCCCGACCGAGGTGTGGATGTTCGGCCTTGGCCTGCTTTTGCCTGAACTCCCAACCAAGGTAAGGACCTTCGGTCAGTTCGGTTCGGCCTTGGTCTGAACTCCCAACTGAGATAGGGACCTTCGGTCTGTTTCGTTCGGGCGTAAACCTCGAGGGTTGGTATTTGATGACGTAGCGGCGCCATTAATGCTCGGGTAGTCGTACCATTTTTCTCCCATCTATATAGTGTGGCGGTCCATTTGTGGGGCACTTTTCTTTTTCTTTCTGAGAGCCTTCCTTCGGTCTCGGTGTTCCTTTCGAAGAGCTTACCCTCGGTCTCGGGTTTCCTTTAGTTTAGCAACACCAAAAGTAAGTTCCATGTCTTGTTCGTCGGGCTACAGTCCGTCATCCTCAGAGAGGACAAGGCCTAACTATAGGCGTCGGAGTCCAGGGGAGGTCCGAGGGATGTCCTCGGACTCCACCGATCTACCCTCTGCCTGTGACTCATCGTCTGCGGCCTCGTCGTCTGGGTCCAAGGGTGGCTCAAACGGTGCAGGATTTAGGGAGAGGATGCTCGATTCCTGAGCCCAGACCCGGGAACCCTTAGAGGTGGAGGCTCTCCATATCGTATCCACCATGGATGAGTCGGAACTGGAGGAACTGAGGGCCTCCTTCGGTATCTCGGATGCTTTTGAGCTTCGGCTGCCCAGACCGTCTGACCGGGCTAGCTATCGAAACTCCGAGGAGCTATGCTTGTACAAGGAGGCGTTTAAGGCTGGCCTTCAACTTCCTCTCCATCCCTTCTTCGCCCGAGTGTTTCGGCACTACGGGATTTGTCCAACCCAGCTGACGTAGAACGGATGGCGGCAGGTGCTCAACTTTGTCGTCCTTTTCTCAAGGCACCAGAGGCCTCTCTCCCTCCCTCTCTTCATCAACTGCTTCTTCCTTCAGGCCTGTAAGGGGCTTTTGGGCTGGTACTACTTCTGCCCCCGGAAGGACCTTCGACTACTGAGTGGTTACCAGACGTTGATCCACGGGTGGAAGGAGAAATTCTTCTTCGTGAGGTCGTCCGAGGGGGTGCCCTTCGGCACTGTCTGGGATATCCTTAATCTAAGGGCAGTGAACTCTGGCCCTACCCTTTTCGGGGCAGACACCGAGTCGCTGGCGATGGCGAGGCGGTAAGAAATGTGCCCTCTAGTCGAGGCCGACTGCCTTAAGTCCGACGCCATCCTGTTCAAATTCGGGCTTAGCCCAGGTGAGTTAGGCCAGCCCAAGTTTATTTCCCTCGGGCATCGGTGTTTCGTACTGACTCCCTTCGTTTCTTCATGCAATGCAAATCTGAAGGTCCGAGGTTAGGGCTGCCGCAGCGGCGAGGCAAGCCCAAATAAGGGAGGCCAGGGCGCAGGATGCCTAGCAGCAACAGAGGCCGAAGAGGAAAGAGAAGAAGGGGCCCTCCTCCGAGACTCCGAAGAAAAGATCTAGGGGCGAGGGGCCAAGCACCGAGGTAGTCCAAGTCCTCGTTGCTCTGGGCCATAACATGCCTGCCCGAGACTCCTCCCCCGTTGTGGACTTCAGAAGCCTGAGGGTGGGGAACGTGAGGGTTGAAGTTGGATTTGTCCCTCAGTGGTCGGTCAAGGAAGACGACACCTTGTCCGTCGGGCTTGATGCTCGTGAGTTGGTGATGAAGGGAAGTCTTCCCCGAGATGCTGTCGAAGCTCAACGGCAAGGGACGACGACCATGATAACGAACGCCTGCATCTTCATGGTTGGGGTAAGCTTCGGTCCTCTAACCTTCATTTGTTTATCATCACAACCTTCTAACCATCGGTGTCTTATGTAGGCCCAGAATCAAATGGGTCAACTGGCAATTCGGGCCGAAGCTATGGGCTGAGACCTCGAGGCTTCCGAACGAGAGACGTAGGTCTTGGAGAATTAGCGTTCGGTTCTCCTCAAGAAGGTCGAGCACCTAGAAGAGGACCTTCTCCTTACGTGCCAGGAATGCGATCGGAAGTTGGTGGAGCTGAGGCTCAGATGAAGGCAAGGGTTCAGGAGGCCGAGGCCCGAGGGGCAGAGAAGTACAGGTCCTCCGAGGCCTTTCGTGAAGAGATTAAGCGTGCCATCGCCCCTGGGTTCACCATGGGTGCTACCGAGGTCCGAGATTGGGTCCTCGAGTGTTACCCAGGGGTCTCTTTCAAGGACAGTGGGCTCATCTTCGAAGAGGAGTGTATTGAGGCGGCCCCATCAGCCACCAAGGTTGTCGATGCCGACGGCAGAGGCTGCAACGAGGAAGGTGAGGTTCAGCAGCAACGTGAGGTCCCTCCGACTCCCAGTCACAATGGCTCCGATCAGGAGACCCACCATGTCGAGGATGAGGCCATGAATCCGACGGACTCCCCCTGCAGCCACCCTGGGTCTCGGCTCAGCCTTTGAGCTCTTTTTGTTTTTGATATGAGCCTTCGGGCTTTTTCATATAACCTCGGCCTTCGGGTCTTTTTTTATGTAATCTCGGCCTTCGGGTCTTTTCATGTACTCTCGGCCTTCGGGTCTTATCAATGAATGTATTTCCCTTCGTATGCTTTGACTTTCAATTTTTCGTGTTCTTTCGGGTAAGGTGATCTTTAGCCCGTGGGTAGATGCAAGAAAGCTGAAACCCATTGTTGCCAGCCTAAGGATCCGCACGCCTACTTTAGCATGGCTTGATCCCGCTCCCTCGGCTTATCCGAGAGGTTTCCCGAGTCCGAGGGCTCTAGACTTTTAAGGGATCTTGAACAAGTGTGGTTTTCACCAAGTGGTGTGTTCCCTCGCAGCTCTGGCCGAAGGGTCTTTTAAACTCTGGTGTTGATCCAAAGATCCAGCCGAGGGTAGATCCTTCGACCGTCGTCACTCCCTACCAAATTGAGGACCTTCGGTCAGGTCCCCTCGGACATTGGCCTGAGCCCCGAGCCGAGGTAAAGACCCTCAGTCAGGTCAGCTCGTCCTTTCCCGAGCCCTGATCGAGGTAGGGACATTCGCTCTGCTCGGCTCAGCCTTTGCCTGAGCCCACGACCAAGTTTGGGACCTTCAGTCAGCTCGGATCAGTTTTTTCCTGAGCCCCTGATCGAGATCAGGACTTTCGATTAGCTCAGCTCGGCCTTTGCCTGAGCCCCCGATCGAGGTAGGGACCTTCGGTCAGCTCGGCTCAGTTTTTTCCTGAGCCCCCGATCGAGGTGAGGACCTTCGGTCAACTCGGCTCGACCTTTGCCTGAGCCCCCGATCGAGGTGAGGACCTTCGGTCAGCTTGGCTCGGCCTTTGCCTAGGCCCCTGACCGATGTGAAGACCTTCGGCTGTATCCGTTCGGCAGAGTTAAGGTCACCAAACAGGAGAATTCCTCTCAATTGCCGTAAATCAGCTTTCGTATTTTTCATGAATAAGATCCTCCAGAGTTTAGGATGAGGAATTACAACTTAAAAGTGCATAGGAGCAAAAATTGTAAAAATTACAAAAACAAGTGTGCTTGCTACTTCACTACTGATGGAATTTTCTTAAGTTCTCAGAGTTCCACGATTGGAGTACCCTTTCTCCCCCCGTAGTCTCCAGGTGGTAGGACCCTGGTCGTATTACCCTTGAGACTCTGTAGGGACCTTCCCAATTTGGATCTAGCTTTCCTTGATGTCTCGAGTCTAATACTTCAGCCCTTCTGAGGATGAGGTCACCCATTCTGAACTCGTTCTTTCAAACTTTGGTGTTGTAGTGCCTCGCAATCCTCTGTTGGTAAGCGGCCATTCTTTCTTGCGAAGTGTCCCTGACTTCGGCCAAGAGGTCTAAATTCGCTCGGAGCCCTCCATCGTTTTCTTCTTCATTGTAGTACTGAATCCAATGGGTTACGGCCCCTATCTCCACTGGAAGTACAACTTCAGTGCCGTAAGTTAAAATGAAGGGTGTTTCTCTGGTGGCCGATCTCTCAGTTGTGCGGTAAGCCCAGAGGATGTGGTGCAATTCGTCTACCCATAGTCCTTTGACGTCATCCAGTCTCTTCTTTATTCCTTGAAGCAGTGTACGGTTGGTCACCTTTGTCAGCCCATTGGTCGGTGGATAACCGACAGAGGTTTTCCTATGGTCAATGCTGAGGGCATCACAGAACAAGCCGAAGGTCGGGTTGGCGAACTGAGTTCCATTGTCTGTTACCAGAACCCGAGGGATTCTAAATCTATAGACCACCGCCCTCTGGAAGAAGTCCCTTACTTTCTTTTCGGTTATCGTCGCCAGTGCTTTGGCTTCTGCCCATTTCGTGAAGTAGTCTACCACCACCACGACAAATTTCCTTTGTCTCGTGGCTAGGGGGAATGGGCCCAGGATGTCGATTCCCCACATGACGAATGGTATTGGGCTCGATAGAGATGAGAGCTCGGTAGAGTGTAGCCTGGGAACGGGGGCGAACATCTGGCACTTGACGCACTTCTTGACTAATGATTCTGCGTCCTTCCTCATTGTCGGCTAGTACAGACCCTGCCTTAGCACTTTATGTGCCAAGGCTCGGGCTCCCAGGTGTTGGCCGTATATCCCTTCATGCACTTCTCAGAGTGCATACTCGCAATCTGCAGGGTCCAGACACTTGATGTATGGCACGGTGAACCCTATTTTGTACAGTGTCTCGTCCTTCAGAAGGAAGCGTGCTGACCTCATTCTTACTTTCCTTGCCTCGTCCCTATTCTCTGGGAGCTTTCCTTCCTTGAGGTATTCGGTTATGGCATCCATCCAGCTTTGGCCGTGTTCACCTACAGGTAATACCTCTCGAGGTTTTTCGGTACTTGGCTGTGATAGCACTTCAAAATACACCGATCGTCCAAGGTCTGTGAAGTCAGAGGTGGCCAACTGCGACAGTGCGTCTGCACTAGCATTCTCTTCTCGTGACACCTGCCTTACCTCGAATTCCTTGAAGGCTGTTATTATTTCTCGCACTGTCTTCAAGTACCCAGCCATCCTTTGTTTTTTGGCTTCGTAGTCTCCATTCACTTGTCGTACCACGAGCTATGAATCACTATGCACCACCAGCTCCTGTACCATCAAAGCCCGAGCCAAATTAATTTCGGCTATTAACGCTTTGTATTCTGCTTAATTGTTGGAGGCATCGAAGTCGAATTGTAGGGAGTATTCTATATTGAAACCTTCGGGGCTGACCAATATGATTCCTGTGCCGCTTCCTGCGCTATTGGAAGCACCATCCACGTACAATGCCCAAGCCTTTTCTCCTCAGTCCTCGGCAAACTCCTGGGGATCATCAGGGAGCGTCATCTTGGTGATGAAGTCTGCGAGGGCCTATGCTTTAATTGCGGTTCTCAGTTTGTACTGGATGTCGAATTCTTCCAACTCTATGGCCCAGTTTACCAGGCGACCGGACATATCCGGCCGTTGCAGTATCTTCTTTAGGGGCTAGTCTGTGAGTATGCATATAGTATGTGATTGAAAATAGTGCCTCAGCTTTGTTATCGCCAAGGATTAAAGTATCGGTATCGGTCGTCGTATCGATCGACCAAAATTAAGATACGTATCGGAGGGTATCGTATCGTATTGGAGATACACTAAGATACGCTAAAGATACACACATAAATGGATAGGAAACATTTTTTTAAACACTTTTGCATAAAGAATTTGTTAAAAAAAGCTATTAATAACATGTATTATGCATAAACACTAAATTGAGGGTATCGTACTAAGAATTCAAGGTATGTAGTTGTCCCATAAATGTAAAATCTTTGTTCCCAACCTTGATTTCCATTTTAGTTAGAGAGAAATATGGCTGACAGCAACTTTGAAACAAAAACCCTTCAAAAAATCATTTTTTTCTGAAAAATTACCCATATTGGCCATTATATGACCGTAGCGCCGATACGTATCGATACTCACCGATACGTATCGATATATATATATCGATACTCACCGATACGTGCTGATATATACCGATACGTACCGATCGATACATACCGATACTCACCGATACGTACCAATACATACCGAAACGTACATTTTACCTCAATTTTATATTTTTCATAGAGTCGTATCGAGGCATGTCGTATCGTATCGATGTGTATTAGTGGTGTATTGATGCATATCGGTATGTATTGTAGGATATATATCGATACGAAATGATTTAAAAAATTCAATGTATCGTATCGGTGTGTATCGTATCGACCGACTAAATTTAAGATACGTATCGGAGGGTATCGTATCGGTATCAGAGATACTTAAAACCATGGTTATCACTGTTACCAGGGCATACGCCACCTTCTCCGTCTTCCTGTATCTTGTTTCGGCATCTAGCGGGGTTCGACTGAAGTAGTATATTGGCCGTTGTTGCCTTCCTTCTTCCTTCATCAGTACTGCGCTTACCGCCACTGCTGATACAGCAAGGTACAGCTGCAAGGTATCCCCGGTGTTTGGTTTCATCAGCAGTGGGGGTGTGGCCAGGAACTCCTTCAGTTGTTCAAAGGACTTTTCGCACTCCTCCGTCCATTCGAACTTTTTGATCCCCTTCAAGGCTTTGAAGAAGGGGAGGCACCTGTCAGCTGATCGAGACATGAATCGCCCTAGGGTGACGACTCGACCTGTTAGCTCCTGGACTTGCTTCACATTCTGGGGGGACCTTATATGCCGAATGGATTGTATTTTCACCGGGTTGGCTTCAATTCCCCTCTCCGAGAAAATGAAGCCAAAGAACTTTCCTAAGGCTACCCCGAATGCACACTTTACCGGGTTCAACTTCATGCCGTACCTCCTCAGCACCTGGAATGCCTTTTCTAAGTCCTGAATGTGTTGTTCTGCCTTCAGGATTTTTACGAGCATGTCGTCTACGTATACCTCCATGGTTTTTCCGATCATCCCTTTAAAGATTTTATTCACCAACCTTTGATAGGTGGCCCTTGCGCTTTTTAGCCCGAAAGGCATGACCTCATAGCAGTACAATCCTCCCTCGGTCACGAAGGATGTTTTCGAGAAATCAACCTCTGACATCTTGATCTGATTGTACCCCGAGTATGCATCCATGAAGCTCAGCGCCTCGTATCCTGCCGTGGCATCAATGAGGAGGTCTATTTTCGACAGGGGGTATACGTCCTTCGGGCAAGCCTTGTTCAGGCCGGTGAAGTCGATGCAGATCTTCCACTTTCCATTTGCCTTCAGGACCATCACCACGTTGGATATCGACTCCGAGTATTGGATCCCACAGATGAACTGGGCCTTCAGCATCTTCTCTACTTCTTCGTCTATTTTCTGCTGCCTTTCGGGGGCGAAAGTCCTCTTCTTCTGTTGCACCAGCTTCCTCGTCGGGTTAACATTCAGATGATGTTCTATTACCTCTCGATCTATTCCAGGCATGTCTAAAGCCGACCAAGCGAAGAAGTCAGAGTTGTTTCGGCGGAATGAGACGAGTGTTTCTCGCTGTTGTAGCCCCGATATGGAATTATCGAGCGTTATCCCCCTCTTCGGCCTCAACTTGTATCAGATCCTTAGCTGGCTCCCCCTATTGATAACTGGCATCATCGCACAGATCCGGCCGCCTTTTCTCTTCCCCATAAGGTAGTGGCGTAACACCTTCGGGATGCCTCCTGATCTCCTCGACATTCCCCGACACCGTTTTTGGTTGGGAATTTCATCTTGAGATGGGGTGTGGAGACGAAAGCCTTTAGTAGGTTCAAACCAACCCTTCCTAGTATGGCATTGTATGCCGAGGTAATGCCTACTACCAGGAAGTTGATTATGACTGTTACTTGGCGATCTCCGGTGCCGGCTCTTATCAGAAACTCAATCGATCCTTCCACTTTCACTAGGACACCGGAGAATCCCTGCAATGGGTGTTCGACTTTCTTCAACTTTCCCTCGTCCAGGCCCATCTTCCGAAAAGCTTCAAGGAATAGGATATCAGCTGAACTGCTGTTATCCACTAAGATCCTCTTCACTCTGTAATCCGCTATGGTCATGGTGACAACCAGGGCATCGTCGTGCGGAGTGTGCTCCCCTTCCAGATCGTCATCTGAGAAAGAAATAACGGTCCTCGTCCTTGCCTTCTTGTTCGGCCATTCAGCCATATGTATGCTTCTCGCATAGGCTTTTGCTTTCTTGGCAGAGATTGAACTTTCTCTAGCAGCTAGGCCTCCACAGATGGTCGCTTTAACTCTAGTTGGGCTCTTATTCTCATATCAGAGGCGATGGTCAGCTTCCTCGGGTGTCTGGTCCCTTCGCCGTTCTTGATTGCCTCTACGGGCAGGTCCCCTTCTTTCATAGCGGCCTTTGCCATCCCTCCGACGGTTGTCCCTACGGTCATTACCGTCTTGGGCATCCTCCTTTTTGCGGTCCACAAATCGGCTTAGATATCCTCTTCGGATTATTCCTTCTATCTCCCCCTTGAGGTGCCAACAATCTTCGGTGTCGTGGCCGTGGTCCCTGTGGAAGTGGCAATATCTGTCCATATTGCGTCTCTCGGGGTGTCGTCACATCTTCCCTGGCCACTTTATGGCTCTGGCATCTAGGGAGTCCTTTATCTGCATCAGTACATCCATTCGTCTCCGGTTCAAGGGTGCATATTTCTCAAACTTTCTTAGTGGACTGGGTGCCCGACTACACTCAGACTTTTGTCTTTTGCCTTCTTCGGAGGGTTTGTAGTCGCCCCTTGAGATCCTTTTCCTTCCCGTCTTCCTTTCGGCTTCTTCATCGGCCTGGAGGGTTTCTTCCATCTGGATGTACTTGTCGCACCGAGCTCTCAGCTCAGCCAGGTTCCTAGGTGTATGCTTCGCCAAAGACCTTTTCAGCTCCTTATCCTTGATGCCTCCCAGCAGGGCTGTGAACTCTTCTTTCGTGTCCAGGCCTCTGATCGTGATCTTCTCTTGTTGGAAGCACTTCATGTAGTTCCACAGTGATTCTCCTTCCTGTTGCTTGACGTTGGTCAAGTTCAACGTAGTCTTCTGAAGGGGTTGACTACTAGAGAATCCCTTCATGAAGAAGTAACTTAAATCGCTAAAGCTGTGGATCGACTTCATCGGCAGACGATTGTACCATAGCCTTGCCGCTCCTCTGAACGTCAATGGCAGAGCGCGACACATAATGTTTTTTGAGACTCGATGGAACTGCATGGAGACCTTGAAGCCTTCCAGATGAACGACGGGGTCCCCAGACCCGTCGTAAGTGTCATACTTGGGCAGGTGAAAGCCGATTGGGAGCGAGTCCCTCATGACCTCATCAGCTATAGCCGTGTCATTAGTGAGGTTTGGCTCGTGAGCTCCCGTCTGATTTTCTACCACCATCTTGATCTCATCTTTTAGGTCCAGGATCATCTGCTTTAACCCCAAGTTCTCGTGCCTCTGTTCGTCTCCTTGGCATGGTTCCCCATGTGGGTCTCTGGTGGCACGCTGCGTCCTTCCCTTGGGTGCGGGACTTTCCCTCATTGCTCTGTTTCAGAAGTTATGACCAGACCTTATCGATCCTGTATTGCTCCGGTCCTCGTCTCGAGCCCTCTTAAGCTGGATGTGGGGTCCTGGCGATGCTCCACCGGTCTTCTGAGAGACAGCTTTGGAGACCTCCTTCATTGCCTCGGCCATTCGGTCATATTTGTCCTGGAGGGCTTCGAATTGCTCCCTTGTCACATATTCCTACGCTTCAGGAGGGGGCGGAGGATTACTATCTCCGCGTATCGAATATCCGGCCGAACGCTGGTACCTCACGAAACCTTCCCAATCATCGTTGCCCCTTTCTCGTCCCATTTTCGTCGAGGGAGGGAGCCCCCCTGAAGGTTCCTCCTCCCCCATGTTCATGTTCGACGCTGCTCTTGTCTTCTTACGATTGTAGGTTCTCCCCACCATTACTGTCGTTTCCCACGGACGACGCCAATCTGTTCCTATCGAAAATCCGTATGAGCTGATCCTGCACAAGCACAGACGGCAGAGGCCCGGAGCTTTGTCCGGGGTTAGTCCTCCGACGCTCAAGTTAGGGATCGGCCGCACAGTTTTTGTTACAGGAGTAATGGTGTGGGTATTGATGCTTACCTCTCCCTTTCTTCCGGGCCCTCTTATATAGCTCTTAGGGTTTAGGGTTTCCCCTTTCCTAGGAGGAGTCCTCCTCGGGTCCACCTCCTTTCCTTTTAGAGTCCTACTCCGATTCGTCCTACCCCTTCGTGGGGGATATTCTCTTCACGCGGTTGACGTGGTAGAGTCCTAGCAGCCTCTATCAGCTGGGTGACACGTGTCCAGGTGGGCGACTTGTGTTCTTACCCTACTGGGCAATCAATTTGGCCGTATCACTGATCATGTATCATGTATGCTGATCACCACCGAATCAACTAACGACCTCTGTGTCACACTGTGCGGGTAGCAGTTAAGTGGGTCAACTGCTGGCCATGGATGTGGGTCAGTATATACTGGGTAGGCAACTTTCATTGGTAATAGCTGAGTCCATTGGATCTTCTTTTTGCATTTTTACACATGAGCGAGGTGGAGAAAATAAAAAAATCGTAAGGAATCCAATCATGGTTTTAAGAATCGGGAATCAGATCATTGAATCGGTTAATCTTAAACTGGAATCGAATCAGAAATTGATCGGCTCAATTCATGATTCCAAATCTGGTCCCATTTTCACCTCAATATTTCTTAGAATTGGTTGGATCAGTCCGATCAGGCCAATTTCAATCTGTTTCGAATCAAAATCAGCACCGTCCATTTTAATCTTTGATTCTGATTTTTAAGACCTGGGAATCAATTGAAAGGTAAGAGGAGAATGAGATCAATAATTACTATTGCCCCATGTTTCTAATGCATAAATGTATAGTTTTCTAGTTACTATAACAAAATTTGAATGGGAAAAAATTTCCTATCCGAGAGTGTACGTTACACCAACACTCTTGTATTTATCTCTCTTCCTCCCTATAAAATGACATCTCTACCTACTTCGATTTGAACAAGAAAGAAAATACTAATTGAGTCTCATGTAAGTATAGGAGCTGCATTTCCAAATATAGAACACTTCTCTAGAGCAAGAAACAATGTTATTGCACCAGAAATTGAATCACAAATGCAATAATGAAAATTTATTAACGAGCCCCGGTATTAGGACCCAATACAAATAAAATTACAAACCAAATGAATAAAAAACCACCATTACCTACATTGGACATTATGAGCAGCCTCTTCACAGTTTTTCTTTCTCAAATTTCATGGCCCTTGTAAGTGGAAGAAGTATTTTAAGAAGTAAACATCTGAATCCAGTGATTGTAAATGTGTCTCCTTCCTACCGGCCTTGAGGATTAACTAGATCTGAGAAATCATCACACCCAACTGTACCAACCAATGAGGAGCATGTGGAATATTCTTTCCCAGTATAATAATCATCATATCTAACCAATGAATCATTGGACCCAACTGTACCAACTGAGGAGGAGCTATTGGAATCTTCCCCATCATTACTTTTTAACCAAGCTTCATGCAGCTGCAAAGAATACTCCAAACCCTGCAACACTTCCCCCATTGTGGGTCGGTTCTTACCCTCATTGGCAACACATTTCTCTGCGATCTTCCCAAATTTCTTCAATGATTTTGGAGAGTAATTCCCTCCAAGCAGTGGGTCCACAATGGTTTCAAGTGATCTCTTTCTTTGCAACTGGAGTGCCCATCCTGTAAGGTAGGTTTGATCACTTGGCAAGCTTTGACCAAAGGCTGGTCGAGCACAAACAACCTCAAACAATACCACTCCAAAAGAGAAAACATCACTCTTTACAGTCAATCGGCCACTCAAGATGTATTCTGGATCAGCATATCCAACAGTTCCCATTAGTTGAGTGCTAACATAGGTATCATACAAATCAGGACCTATTTTTGACAGCCCAAAATCAGCCATCTTTGCTACAAACTTCTCATCCAATAATATGTTGGATGTCTTCACATCCCTATGGATTATACGTCTCTCTGATCCTGTGTGGAGGTAATGAAGCCCTCGTGCAGCGCCTATGCAAATCTCTAATCTCTGCTTCCACGTCAATGGTGGGAGATCACTCCCAAAGAGATGCTTTCTGAGATCCCCATTTGCCATATATTCACACACCAAAATCATTTCATTCTTTTCCTTGCAGAACCCAATAATGGAAACCACATTTCTATGCTTGAGCTTCGATAGCATCTCAATCTCTGTCTCAAATTCTGCCAGGCCTTGTTTAGATTGCGGATTGGCACGCTTGAATGCTGCTAGAGTCCCATTTTCTAGTACACCCATGTAAATGCTGCCAAATCCACCAACTCCGATCTTTAATGATTCATCAAAATTCTTTGTTGCAGCTCGGATCTCTGCTATTCTGATCTGGTTACCAACTCTATCGGAAGATGTGGAGTCATTTGGATTGAAAATTTTTCCAATGAAATTAGATATTGCACTTTGAACCCTTGCTGTTGTGAACCACTTATTATCAACTCTATCAGTAGCTATGGAGCCATCCAGACATCCTCCGAGGACTTTAGATACTCTAGAAAGAGTGTTGTGGTTTCCATTATGAAGTAATGGGCGCCAACAAAGGGGATTGTCTTTCCTACGGCAAGTGTTCTTTCTACTTCCACGGAAAGATCCAAGACTGGAGATTGAAGTTTTACCTGATTTTAGTTTTCGCAATGTACTTCTCCACTCTTCTTTGCTCCTTATGTCCGATAGGTAGGATCCCAACACCTCCAGAGTTGAAGGTAACCCTCTTGAATAACGTACCACATTATGTGAAAGTTGCAGGTAATCTTCAGAAGGTTCATCCATTGAAAAAGCATGCAAACTAAATAGTTGAAGAGATTCCTTATTGTCCAGCTCTTGAGGCCAATAGATTTTATCTTTCTCAATTTTAGCTACATTCAAGATGTGTTCATCTCTTGTTGTTATTATGACCCTACTTCCTTGACCAAACCAATTAAGCTCACTAGCCAAAGCATCTATATGTTCTTTACTCTCCACATTATCAAGAACAAGAAGAACTTTTTCTTTGCAAAGCATGCGTTTAATCAATTTTTTCCCTCTATGATAATGATTTATGTCGAAGTCTGCTTTGAAGACATCTTTAAGAAGTCTCTTTTGTAAATATGCAAGACCCATGCATTGCATTGCCTGTTTGCTAATATCTAAAATAAAACTATGCCTATTGAAGTTTGAAAGGATGTGATTATAGACAGCCTCAACAATGGCTGTCTTTCCAATGCCACAAGGACCACAAATTCCTATGAACTGAACATCATTGGAATCAATACTTAATAAAGATAATACATCTTTTACGCGAGAATCCATACCAATAGCATATTTACATTCATCCAAGTGTGTGCTACTGACCAGTTCATCCAAAACCCTTTTGACAACTACCTCAACAATCTTTGCTTGATCCCTGCATAATTTCATTGCAAAAATAAAATCACAACTAAAGAGATGAAAATATCTAGTGAATATGTAAGTTAAAATAGTTTTGAAATGTCATTTTTCTTGAAAAATCTTGAAACAAAATGGGAAAGGGCCTAACACATGGTCAACCATAGATGTTGTACCAAATTATATATATGGTTGATCAAGAAGATACACCAAATCCAACGGTTGCACCAATTTTTCCATCTCTGCCACCCCAAGTAGGGACACACACACACACACACACACACACATATATATATATATATATATCAAATTTATAGTAAAAACAATAAAAAATAAAAATAAAATAAATCAAAATATTGCAAAGAAAAGAAAGAAGGAAGAAGAATATACAAGAAGACAGGATGCTACAACATAGCTCTCAAGGACAACCCCAAGAGATGAAGGAGCCCAAGAAAAGCAAAGCTCAAAGGGCACGCTAAGTAAACAAAGCATTTAGTATGCTCGAAAAGAAACAAAAGTAGCTGGCTACAAAAGAGGACAGTCAGTTTCTATTCCAAAGCACACAAAGCCCCCAATTTCAAAGAAGGAAGAGGTAGAATTCCCCTATTCATGTAATTATTTGGTCTTTACACAATGAACCTGTATTCTTATTTCTCATTCACCATGCTTACAAAAACTCATTATAAACAATAATGGATAGAATTGTATGGCAACATTCATATATAGACAAATAATATTATCCTTATTTTTAAGGATTTTGTGCCTATAATATAAATAAATTTGAGTAAAAAAGACTTACTGATTTTTGTCGATAACTTCTCCTTTAAAATTTCCTACAACTCTCAAAGCTTTCCTCCAACTCTCTACAATATGGGGCTCAAAATTCTTCTTGTGTTCCCGAAATGCTTCTTCAAAACTTCCTGTCTGATTCCGGACATGGGAAGGCTCAACGTGGAAGAATATTGGTAAGACCAATTGACCATTGGAGATGTGGCATTCAAGAATCTGAGAAAGTTCCTGAAGGCACCATTTGCTGTTGGCATATCCTTGAGAGAAGATGGGGATTGAGATTTTAGAGCAATCGATTGCTCTAAGTAAAGCTGGTCCAATGGCTTCTCCAATCCACAATTTTTCACTATCAAAAAACACATCAATTCCTCTATCTTTCATAACCAAGTTAAGGAAAGCAGTGAAATGATTACGAGTATCTTCACCCCTGAAGTTGAGAAACACATCGTAATTAGAAAATCCAATTGTGAAGGTGGAGGTGGAGGAAGCCCAATCTACAGTCACCATCACTTGCAGTAGTTGCAGACAAAGATAATATGCTCAGAGTGCTCTCTTGAGGAAACTCTATTCGTTCAACAAATTGGTTTTTGATAGCAAGTTTGGAGGAAGTTTTGTATTGACTCAACCAACTTCTGACTAAGAAATCATAATTCAAAGCAAAACGAGTAGAGTTGATTCCGAGACGAAAGTCTTAGACAGCTTCCGCGTGCCTCGGGAGAAACAACGGATTGCGTATACCTGCCTAGGTAGAGTTTATTTGGGGTAGTTTTACGCTGGCCATGTTGGACTATGGAATCATACATATTGAGTAGTCATAGTAAGGCTTTACCCAAAAAAAAAAAGAATAAGTTGTCATAGTAAGGTAGTGTGAGACAGAGTATGGCTGGGTTGGACCCATAAAGGCCAAAACTTTTCTTCTATCTGTGAAGAGGCTAATTGGGATCAGCTTTTGTGTTAGTGAAATCTACCTCGTGGTTCGGTTGGCGTTGGATCCACTAGGCCAAACCTTTTCTTATGTAATAGGGAAAGTGAAGGGAGAGTGAAATTCTCTCAAAGATTTCACTCAAAGACGAATTGATTGTAAGTTAAATTTGGAGCAAAAGTTGAGTTTAGTTTCCACAATAATTTTAACTAAAGTTTAGGGGATAAAACTAAAATTCTCTAGAAAAAAGGAAAAAGTACGGTTATCTGGAAAATTACTTTACAGGTAATAGTTTCACTATCTATTACGAAAGTAAAGTATATGACTATGATTAAGGCAATTAAAGAAGTTATTTGGCTTAGAGGTTTGCCGGAAAAACTCATCATGGATCATGGGGTGATTGTTATTCATTGTGAAAGTAGGAGTCCTATCACTTAACTAAAGTCCAGATGTATCATGAGAGGATGAAGCACATTGTTGTTCGGTATTATTTCATCAAAGAGATAATTGCTCAAGTTAATATTCAAGTATTGAAAATTGGCACTGAAGATAATCCAACTGATATGTTGACTAAGCCTTTGTGTGTTGGTAAGTTTTAGCATTGCTTGAACTTAATTGGCATTTGCTGCCTTTGAGTTCAACCCTTGAGAGGGCTATTGGAGAAGTTGAAAATTTGAGCTATTTGTTTGTTCGTTTGAGGAAAATTCAAGCCAAGGTGGGGATTTGTTAAGTTTTCTCGAATTTTTGACCCGTTTTAAAGAATGACCCGCTCCGACATATTTTGATAGTAACTGAATAGAAAGTTTTTTGAGGTCTGTGATGGAAGCAAGTCATTTTAATTTGTTTTTTTTTTTTTTAAATCTGTGATGGAAGCAGTTCAACTCAATCAACCATGACCTGATGGATCGACTCACGACTTGAAAGAATATATAATGTACTATTGCTTTGTTGAGTAATTCATTGTAATTTGAGAGGAGTTTCGAACTAGGGTTTCAAAGTGAGTTTTTTTGTCATTATTCGAGTGTAATCTCTCTTCTACATAGTGAAACATCTTCTTTCGATGCATGAATTTTATTAAATCTCTGTGTTTTATGAATCTATATTTATTTACTTTCGTATTTATTGATGTTTACTATAACAATTGCAAAGAAGCTTAAGATACTCAATGTAGAATTCTTTTCTCTCTCAAGGAACCCTGGAAGAGGTTAAAGATCGATTACATCGCCTTCTTTCCTTGATCATATTTGGAGGCTACTAATCTGGTATAGATTTTTGTGTCCAAACTGATTTTTGTACGGAAAGTATGAGAGAACTTCCGCGTCTCTTCTGGGAAATAACAAAGGACCATGAAAGCGCGTCGCCTGACAATGGAAGGGAAGCTAGAGTCGCTTGACCTATGACCCACAAAGTCGTTGGGATATGCTTTTGGTAATTGTGATTTCGTTTAGCGAGATAGGATCAGGTCCACACTCGAATTCCATGTAGCTCCCAATTTAAGGTTTGTGACACACGACCAGGTAGGGTCCTTCAAACTTTACTTTGCTAATGGACAGAATGGGTAGAATTGATTGGGGTTAATTTTACACTGGTGGAACTTCGTAATCATATATGCATATTACGTCATTATAAGGGTTGTGTGAGACATGGTTGGGTTGGACCCACTAGGCCGACCTTTACTGTGTTATAGCTATGTCATTTGGAATCTACTAAAGGAAGCTATCCATCTCAATGGGCCTGACCATGGATAATGCTCGACCTTGTGAAGACCCTAAAATGTTTTTTTTTTTTTTTTTTTTTTTTTCCAGGTAGGTCCCACGAAGAGTTGAACTCTTAACCTCTTTATAGTGAAGAGTTCGATTTGACTAGTCCCTCGAGCCTATACTGATCTCATAATCTTATGGACTGAGTCATATTGAGGTTTTAGAGTTAAACTTAAGACTTCCGAATTTACCGCTCGTATCAAATTCGTTGCTCACCAACTTTACTACCCTTTTAGATTATTGAAATCATTTTTCTGTTATAGCTTTTTTTTACTAAAATAAATAATTGAGAAAATTAATTTAGAGGTGAAAACATAGTTAGAAAATCAGGTTTTCTGATTCACTAACGTTTTAAAAAAACCCTGTGACTTGGCCTGATCAAAACTAATCGGATAAGTCATATTTTTTTATTTTTTAAATATACCAAATATGTATAAATTAATAATAAAATAATACAAAATGACAAAAAAGAGGGAAGGAATGGTGTGATCATGGAAGCAAAGAATACAGGCCATCCTCAAAGATCATGTATTGTGATCACCCACCCTTTGCTCTCCATCGTCTCGTGCTGTTGTTAGAATCTAGTTATAGAGCTCTGATTTTTTACAATTCACAAATACCGTTTAGTGTCCTTTTTAGTTAGAAGACAGAGGGATCTCATAGAAGTATGATTAACGAGGAAGTAAAGAAGTGAGGAGAAAACATCATTACGCAGGTATTAAGCTTATGGATACGAAAGAGCATAGGTGACGAGTTGCAGGGAAGGTTAGATAGGGTCAATGGAGTTGCAATTGAAAAGATTGTACATGGAAGATGTGGAAGTGGAGGTGGAGCAGTGATGGGGAAGAATATGAAGGAATCGAAGGAGGAGAATGGAAGAATATTTTATAAAATATTCCCTTATTGTGCCCCATAGACCAATTTAGCAATTGATCAATACAAGTCTCTAATTTTAACAATTGGATTATAAATAGGAAATCCATTCTTTGTCTAATTTAGGGAACATAGTCCTTTATTTGGCATATTTGATGGGATGATGCATAAACTCTATAAATAGGACTTTAAGTCCTCTTCCTATCATAATGTTACTCTCATTATTTGAGCCATCATCAAGAGAACACATTAACGGAGCTAGTGGGCGAAATTTAAAAAATCTTAATATGTTCGTAATTATTGCAGTAGAATTCAAAATAAACTAAGAGGAATCATTGCAACGAGTGACGAATTCTTCATAGTTGATAGTGAGTAGACACAAGATCATAGGAGAGGCCATTTGTCAACTTTGTTTCCCAATAGGATGGAAAGAAAGAAAAATGGCGTGGGTCCCATTATGTTGTTATATTTTAAAGAAAATGACAATAGTCTTTTGAAAAAAAAAAATAGACATCAAATACCCAGACATGAAATGGCATATTCTTTATTATTATATGTTATGCAAGTATTCAAACACAAATCTAATAGAAACATATTTACACCAAAAGATGAATCACTATAGAATTTAGACCCAAAACAAATAGAATTACAATCCGTTAATTACTACATGGACATTATTTGGAGATTCTTCACAGTTGTCTCTCTCAATTGCATAATATACATGCACATTGTAAGAAACTTCAAAAGTTTCCATGGGCTTGAGTGGAAGAAAACTATAAATAAGAATGTAACAACTGAATTAAATAGTGAAAGTTGTGTCAACTAGCTGAGAGAACTCATCTGAAGGAATCGGCCAGAATCAATAGGAATCGTTTGAAATCTACAAATCAAGGATTCGACCAAAATCAGATTTAATACCGAATCTTTTGGCAACTTTCGATCTAAAGCTCGTCGGGCACAGACAACCTCTAACAGTACCATATCCAAAAGAGTAAACATCAGACTTTATAGTCAAATGCCCAGTTGCCACGTATTCTGGAGCAGCATATCAATAGGTTCCCATCACACAAGTACTAACATGAGTATGATCTAATGCAGGACCTTCTCTTGACAACCCAAAATCACTCAACTTTGCTACAAAGTTCTCATCCAATAGTATGTTGGATGGCTTAACATCCCTATGGATTGTGCCCCTCTCTGAACCTGTGTGGAGGTAATGAAGCCCTCTTGCAGCATCTATGCAAATCTCCAATCTCTGTTTCCATGTCAATGGTGGGAGTTCACTCCCATAGAGATGTTTCATGAGATCCCCGTTTGCCATATACTCGTACACCAAGATCATCTCCTTTTTGTTCCTCGCAGAACCCAATCATGGAAATCACATGTCTATGCTCAATAGCATGGAAATCTCTCTTAAAAATTCTGTCCGGCATTGTAGACCATCCGGATCAGAACGCTTGAATGCTGCTACAGTGCCGTCATCTAGTACACTCTTGTAAACTGGACCAAAGCCACCCTCGGCAATCACCAATGATTTATCAAAATTCTTTGTTGCAGCTCGAATCTCTGCTATTGTGAACAAAGTATTTCCAACTCTATCAATAGTTGTGGAGCCATTTGGATTCTTGTCTTCTCCCATGAATTTAGATAATTCATCTCTATCAATAGATGTGGAGCCACTTGGAGAAAATTATGATTTTCTCCCATGAATTTAGACAATTCATCTTTCTTTGTTGTTGTGAACTGCTTACCAATTCTATCTCCGAGGACTTTAGATACTCTAGCCACAGTGTTGCTGATTCCAATGGTTCTATGAAGTTGTGGGTGCCAGCCAGGGGAATTGTCTTTCATAGGAAATGTGTCCTTTCTCTCCCTTTGTAGAGATGCAAGACTGGAGATAGAAGCTTTACCTATTTTCAACTTTCGCAATGTACTTTTCCACTCTTCTTTGCTATGTACGTCAGATAGGTAAGATCCCAACACTGCTAGAATTGAAGGCAACCCTCTTGAATACCGTATCATATCAAGTGAAAGTTGCATAAAATCTTGGGGAGGTTCATCTATTGAAAAGGCATACAAATTAAATAGTTGAAGAGATTCCTCATGGTCCAGCTATTGAGGCCAATAGATTTTGTCCTTTATCAACTTTAGTCATATTCAAGATATGTTCATATCTAGTTGTTATTATCACTCAACTTCCTGGGCCAAACCAATTGAGTTAACCAGCCAAAGCATCTACTCGTTCTTTACTGTCCACATTATCAAGAGCAAGAAGAACATTTTCTTTGCAAAGTATGCATTTAATCAATTTCTTCCCTCTATGATGATGACCTATGTCAAAGTCAGTTTTGAAGATATCTTTAAGAAGTCACTTTTGCAAGGATACACGACCCATAGATTGCACTGCTTGTTTGCTAACATCTGAAATAAAACTATGCCTATTGAAGGTTGAAAGGATACAATTATAAGCAGCTTCAGCAATGGTTGTCTTCCCATTGCCACTAGAACCATAGATTCCTATGAATTGAACATCATTGGAATCAATACTTAATAAACTTAATAGATCTTTTACACAGGAATCTACACCAATAGGGTATTGACATTCATCCAACTGTGTGCTACTAACCAATTCATCCAAAACCCTTTTGGCAACTAAATTAACTATCTCTGCTTGATCCCTGCAGTCATTTTAGATAAAAAAGAAAATCACAACAACTAATAAGATGAGAATATATATTAAAACAAAGAACATATAAATTTTAAGTTTTATGGAATGTGTTAAGTTTGTCTCGAATTCTTGACCCGTTTTGACGATTGACCTGCTCCGACATATTTTGGTGGTGACCCGAATGGGAAGTTTTCTGAGATCTGTGATGGGCACCGGGCTCCCGATGGGTCGACCCACAATTTGGAGTATATATAATGTACCGTTGCTTGTTGAGGAAGTTATTGTATTTTTTGGGGGTTTTTCGAGCTAGGGTTTCAGGGCAAGTTTTCTCGCCCCTGCTTGGGTGTTATCTCTCTTCTACTTAGTGAAACATCTTCTTCTTCGCCCGAGGATGTAGCACACCACCCTGGTGTGTGAACCTCGTAAATCTCTGTGTCGTGCGGATCTATTGTCTCTTTATTTTTCGTGTTTCTTGGTGTTTGATTTAACAAAATGGAAGCCTATCAGAAATTAAACAATATTGAGAATTTAATATGAATAAAAATTGAAAATATGCATCATTATATACGAAGTAGGAGTGTGGGGCTTAAACACAAATATCCTTAGAGTGATAACAAAACATCAAGATAATCTAATTTACCACTTTAATTATTTCATTACTAAGCTACTTTCAGCTATTAAATATCCTACATCATAAAAGAAAATTGGATCTTTATGATCGGTCTAACAACCAAGGGCTTCAAACAAGGTAGAAAATCCCTAATGATATGTTCAAATGGGTTTAAATTGTCATTTTTCTTGAAAAATATTGAACTACTTGAGATAAATGGATCAACTATAGGTGTTGCAGCAAATTATGAATATGGTTGATCAACAAGATATCTCTAGTCTAACCATCACACCAAGTTTTCCATGTCTGCCGAACAAGTTGGGATATTTCCTTGTAATTCTTTATTTTTTACATTATAAACTTGTATTCTTATACCCCTGCATCATGCTTCTAAAAATTATTAAAAACAATAATAGATAGAAATGACTTGCAACATTCTTATCTAGACAAATAAATAATTCCCTTTTGTTTATTTGGATGAATAAAAAAATATATTAAACGGAATAGAAAACTTACAAGGCAAGATACCACCAATAGGCACTAGGCTCCAACAAACAAAAGAACAGAAAATGATCAAAATATGAAACTAAAGAATGAAAACTAGCTCAACCCAAAAGGAGCAATAACGAGCTCATTCTCTATGTTCATCAGATTTTCCAATCGGATGAACGAATAACGTAAAGGGCATATTTTAGTGATACTATTTTATTTTGATAAGGTATGTAACTCAATTGAATTTGTTATATAAGATTAGGAAGCGGACTACATATTGGGAGAGCGAGGGGGGAAGCAGTAAATAAAGAAATTAATGGGTTATGAGATAATCTATTAATTTTAAAATAGAATAATGAAAATACCTTTAGAAGAATTTTGTAGGATTGAGACTTACTTATGTTTATCAATACCTTCTCCTTTCAAATTTCCTATTGCTTTCAAAGCTTTCCTCCAACTCTCTACAATATGGGGCTCATAATTCATCTCATGCTCCCAAAATGTTTCTTAAAAACTTCCGGTTTGATTCCGAACATGCGATGGCTCAACTTCAAAGAATATGGGTAAAACCAATTGACCGTTTGATAAGTAGCATTGAAAAATCCGTGCAATTTCCTCCAAGCACCATTTGCTATGTGCATAACCTTTAGAGAAGACAGGGATTGAGATTTTGGACCCTTCAATTGCTCCAAGGCATGCTGGGCCAATGGCTTCTCCAGTCCAGAACTTTTTGCTATCAATAAAGGCATTGATTCCTCTATCTTTCAAAACTAAGTTAAGGAAGTCAGTGAAGTTATTACGAGTATCTTTGCCCCTGAAGTTGAGAAACACATCATAACTAGAATATCCAATTGTGACAGTAGTGGAAGCCCAATCTAATACCGGCATAACTTGCAGTTGCAGAGACCGAAGTAGATGCTCTAAGTGTTCTTTTCTCTAAAGGAACTCTCTTGGTTTTTTTATTTATTTTTGGATAGGGAACTCTCTAGGTTTATGATTTGATTTTCAGTGGAAGTATTGGAAATCCTCAGGTGCCTTCCACTATAAACATAGTGGAAGGCCAGGTCAAGGTGCTGACTGACTTTCCTGTGATATGGGATTGAAAAAAAAAGAAATTTTCTTTAAGAGGCGGTCCCTTTATCCAGTATTCCACCATGAAATTATGGGTCTTTGGCTTTTTATGTGGAATTGTATTGCAGAACACTTCAATATCTTATTTTCACATGGGATAGTGGGACCTACTACATACAAGGTTTGAACGCTTTGAAAAAATTTCGATGATGGGACCTATTAATACACCAAAATTTGATTGCCATTCATGAATTACCAATTAAAGAAAAAAAAAATCTTAAAAGGGCTTTGGGTTTAGGGTGTTTGTATAACAAAACCCAAATACGAGTTGGGCTTTAATTAACCAAACAAAACATGAAGATCAGATACTCAGTGAATAGACGGATTATATATTTATTTTTAATTTGACTATTTATTTGATGATTTTATTGATTATATAAACATTTATGATGGCTTCGTTTGTGCACTTTTTCTTATATTTGTTAGAGGAGAAGTGCATTTCTCGATTGTTTTAGCATTACTTTTCCTCCAAAATTATAAGATTTCTCTATTTTCTATATTTTTATATATAATATTTTGTTTTCTTATCTTCTACTTTTGTAGATTTTTTTTCCCTATAATTTCCAGTTTCCATCTTTTTTTTTTTAGGAGGAGTCGTTGTGGGCAGTTAAATCGGCTGGGCTCAGGCAAACCAAATCCTTTGCCTCCTTACTCAACCTACAATCCCACACTACCACCCCTTCATGGATACATCATTAATGTGGTAGTAGTCATGACATTGTTAATTACCAAAAACTGTCCTCAATAGATCCCCATTTGCCATGTACTCATACACCAAAGTCATCTCATCCTTTTTCTTGCAGAACCCAATCATGGAAACCACATGTCTATGCTTAAGATTCGATAGCATCTCAATCTCTTTCTCAAATGATTTATCGAAATTTTCTGTTGCAGCTCGAATCTCTGCTATTGTGAACACATTTTTACCAACTCTATCAGTAGCTGTGGAGCCAATTGAATTTAGATATCTTCCAGTGAATTTAGATATTGGAGCTTGGATCTCTGCTGCTGTGAATCGCTTATTACAAACTCTATCAGCATTTGTTGAGTAAGCTGGATTCAGATATCCTTCGGTGAAGTCAGATGTTGGAGCTTGAAAATCTGTTGTTGTGAACCCTTATTACCAACTCTATCAGTATCTGTGGACCCATGTAGATCCAGACATCCTCCGAGGACTTTAGATACTCTAGCAACAGTATTGCTAATACCGATTGTTCCATGAAGTAGTGGGCGCCAACCAAGAGGATTATCTTTCACAGGACGTGTGTTCTTTTTTTGCCTGCGTAAAGATGCAAGATTAGAGATAGAAATTTTACCTGCTTTCAATTTTTGCAACGTATTTTTCCACTCTTCTTTGCTGCTTATGTCTGATAGGTAAGATCCCAACACCTCTAGAGTTAAAGGCAACCCTTTTGAATAATGTACCACTTCATGAGAAAGTTGTATATAATCTTGAGGAGGTTCATCCATTGAAAAGGCATGCAAACTAAACAGTTGAAGAGAATCCTCATGGTCCAATTCTTGAGGCCAATAGATATTGTCTTTATCAACTTTGGCTACATTCAAGATATGTTCATCTTTGCTTGTTATTATGACCCTACTTCCTTGACCAAACCAATTGAGCTCACTAGCCAAAGCATCTACTTGTTCTTTACTATCCACATCATCAAGAACAAGTAGAACATTTTCTTTGCAAAGCATACGTTTAATCAATTTTTTTCCTTTATGATAATGACCTATGTCAAAGTCTGCTTTGAAGATATCTTTAAGAAATCGCTTTTGCAAAGACAAAAGACCCATGCATTGCATTGCTTGTTTGTTGACATCTGATATAAAACTATGCCTATTGAAGTTTGAAAGGATGTGATCATGGAGAGCCTCAGCAATGGTTGTCTTCCCAATGCCATGAGAACCGCATATCCCTATGAATTGAACATCATTGGAACCAATATTTAATAAAGATAATAGATCTTTTAGACGGGAATCTATACCAATAGGGTGTTTACATGCATCCAAGCGTGTGCTACTAACCAATTCATCAAGAACCCTTTTGACAATTAATTCAACTATCTTTGCTTGATTTCTGCAGGCAACATGAAAAATAAAAATCAGAACAATCAATGAGATGAAAATTTCTAGTAGAAAAAAAAAAAACATATAAATTTTATGAGAAAGCTTTCCCTCACCATTGGTGAAGAAAAAATATATATATATATATATATATATATATGTAGAGGCTTGTTGGTTTTTCCGTTGATTAAGTAGGGAAAGTTGATGTTTGATATTCTTAATTTCATACTGCAAGGTTGTAGTAGTAGTTTCAAGAGTTTTGATTCGACTACTATGGTCGGAAGTAGAAGGTTTTGAGAGTTTCTCAAACTTTTTCATTATTTGTTGAAGGTTATAAGGTTGGGGTGTATTTTGAGAGGAAATATTTTGTTTAAGGTGTTCAAGACAAGCCTTCTTGTTGCTTCCTCTGCTTTTAATTTCTAACCATTGTCAAGTAGCTCTTCGTACTATTCCACCATGAAGCTACGGTTCTCTGGCTTTTTATGTGGAATCGTATCTTAGAATATTCACGATTAATTTTGTCTTGAATTCTTAATCCGTTTTAAAGATTTACATGTTCCGTAATACTTTGGTGACTGCTCAAATGGGAAGTTTTCCGAGATTTGGAATAAAAGCAGAGGGTTTGGGCTGATAGATATGGTTCAACCGGATTGACCACGACCTAATGGGTAGACCCACGACTTGAAGTACATAATGTACTACCGTCTTGTTGAACAAGTCATTATAATTTGAGAATTTTACAAGCTACGGTTTTAAGCAGAGTTTTTTTGCCGTTACTTGGGTGTAATTTCTCTTCTGCATAGTAAAACATCTTCTTCTTCGTCCGAGAACATAGCACACTACACCGGTGTGTAAACTTCATTAAATTTATGTGTTGTACGGATCAATTGTTTGTTTATTTTCGTATTCCTCTTGATATTTGTTTTAACAAAAAAAAAAAAAAAAAAAGGAAATTTCACACCGGTTAGTGGGACCTACCCCTGACAAGGTCTGAAAATTATACAAATAATGCAAGGGATCATTAGTCATAGAAGAGACCAAAGGGGCCTGGATGGGAGAGAAGGGGAGAATGGCCGTGGGGGGTGCGGCAAGAGACTCACAAGTCAAAACCTTCTATTTTACGGTGAGTAGGACCATGCGTGTGATTGAAGTTCCCATACAAGTATAATCCATTATCGTGACATCATGATTGTAACCCTTTACACCTATCTTCTTGGAAGATAAAAACAAAATAGTTCCTTGACTTTTAAAAGCTGTCAAGGGGATCAAACTCCATAGCAATTAACCACCATGGAATACTCTGGATGGGTGGGACCTCATGCTCAGACTTATCTGTTCCTGACATTGATTGCGTACCTCTGTTACTCAGGGTTGGGGTGAGGAGGTTCTTCGGTAGTTCAAATTGTTGTTTTGCAATGTACCATGATAATTCTGTTAATCAGTTAGATCTATTATTATTTTTATTATTATTATTATTATTATTATTTTGTTTTTTTAGGAAATACAAGGATTTCTTTTTCCCAGAGAATTACAAGGGTTTCTATTTACAAATTAATTGTTTCTTTAATTAAATTATTCAAAATAAAAAAGATCAATATTACAAAACTACCAAAAATAGTATCCATGCTCATGACAACTTGAAAATTTCCATTAAAACTACCAATAAGTGGTCATTTTCCATTAAAACCATGGCTCTAAGTATCGATATTGGATCATCCATATCATGGGATCTGTATTTGTTTGGCATGTCTTCAATTGTGATACGTGATGATACTGCATTGGTGAACGGTATAGACCAAAGGCAAAAAAGTCAAAAATCCTTTTTTTTTAAAAGAAAAACTTTGGTATTTCTATCCAACACGAGTGATCAGATATCATATTGATTTTTGAGATGAAACCCTAATCTCTCAAAACAATATTATAGACATTTTGAAATAAATAAATAAATCCCAATGGAAGGGTCAGCCGGCATGGTCCAACAGCTTCTCATAGATCAAGGCAAGGCAAGGCACGCTTGCTCCCTCTCTTTCACATCGGCTTCTTCTTATTCTTCTTGTAGGAAGACAATGGAGGCCATTACTGTGAAATGCAAAGAAATAAAAGTTTCAGAGGTTGGCTTGAAGTCACCGGCCTGACATGAGGAGGAGAGGGGTAAAATTATCAAAAATAATGTAAATGGTGAAGGAGGGACATTAATTGTTTTCTGTAGTTCTAAAAATACCACCTTTATTTTCGATAATTTGGTTAAAGATTAAAGTATATGGGTAATTTGAAAAAACAAAACTCAATTTTGAATAATCTCGTATTCTTTTTTTAGCCAGATGTCTATCTGACTTCTATAGTAACCTTAATTTGTGAAAATTTAAATTCACTTTATAATGACTTCGAACTTTAATCCTACCTGATCATTTGTCATATTATATTCCTCCTTGCTCTCACTTAAGCCTTCTTAAACTCACTTTTTTAATCACTTATTATGGTAATTGTCTCAAGCTTTGCAAGTAGCACCAAATCGTGACTTTTGAGTTCACACAAAACAAGATCGGTCAGGTATCAACAAAATTCAACCGATTTGACCAATTTAATACTGATATTTAGAATCATGGAACCAAGTGTTCATAATGCCAATGATAGAGACTATACAGCGACTATATTTTTGATCGGTTTCATGAGTCCCGTCTAAATTTTGTTCCTGCACAAAAATGTGGCAAGGAAAGACAGGACAGGTTTAGAACTTTAGACTGATTCAGGACATTTTTTTTTGTTAAAATTCAGTAAAGTATATATTAGTAAAGAATAAAGCGAAGACTGGTACAAAAGGTAAGTCTACGCATCCCTAGCTCACAACATTACAAAATTAGCTTTAAACATAGACATATATTCACTTTCGGCATTACCAGCAGAGATGGAATCCTGTAAGCTCAAAAAAAGAGACAAGAAATGTTCAAGAAAATCTATACCGAGGTCTATCTAAAGCATCCCATTTTATATCTTCAAAAATATATTCTGATGGAGAAAATCAGATGCCAGATGTTTGTGTCACTAACGCTTTTTTTGCTAACTGGTTCAGAGCATAAAGCATAAGTGACAGGGAATTCAATGAGAAAATAAATGAAACAGAAGGAAGGTATATATAAATATATAAATATATATATATATATATATAATAGTAAAAACATACATGCATTTATGGAGAAAAATTACTACAAACTAACCAAACCTACATGTGTGGTCTTACGTTGAGAGAGAGAGAGAGATGCACTCACTACTCAAATTTCATTAAAAAAAAAAAGGAATTCAGATATTTCCCTGTAATTGATCAATTGCAGTAGCAAGGTAATAAAAGAAAATAAAGCATGTTGCAACTAAAGAGACAGAATTAAGGTAACTTTTGCAACCATAATTCATTGCACAAAAAAAAAAAAAAATTTGTAACTATTGCAGCCCCAAAAAAGGTTCAAAATAATTATGTTTGTGATTTAAATAACATTACATTATTCACAACATAAATGCGTTGAATCGGATCTTAAACTCATTTTCCATGAATCCATTGAGAAAGAGATGCACTCGTTACTCAAACTTAATTAAAAAGAAAAGAGATTCAGAGACTTACCTGTAATCGATCAACTACAGTAGCAAGATAATAAGTGAAAATAAAGCCTACTGCAATCAATAAGAGGGAATGAAGGTAATTATTGCAACCATAATTCATTGCCAAAAAAAAAAACCAATTGTAACTATTGCAACCCAAAAAAAGATTCAAAATAATTTTCAATTTGTGAGAGTGGAAGGTGTAGGATGAATAAATAAATTATTTTTATAATTATTGATAAAGAAACTCAACGAAATTAGGAAAACTATAGAGGAGAGAGATCTAGAAAATTATTTATTTTTCATAATATAAAATAGAAATGTATTTAACTAATTGACCTTTTCAAAAATTCTAATCATAGATTTTTAAGTATGTAAAGATATGTCGAGAAGGTTATTTTTGTCAAGTGAATGACTAGCCACAAAGTTTGAGTACGCTTTTATATATATATATATATATATATATAATATAAAAGTCCAAGGCCTCTAATGAATGCGATCCCCATGTGAAAGGTCATTCATCAAATTAATTTGTTTCTCGCTTGGATGTGAGGAGTTCAAATTGTCTACAGTGAGCGGTGTGGTGCACTGAGCATCCAACTGCTGGGAGGGCCCAACCATGCACCCAAGTAGTTGGATGCTCACTGCATCTCACCACCTCACCACAGATGATTTTGATGCAAATGTGAGTCCCACTAGTTTGTTATATTTTTTTTTAAAACGAACATTAGTATTTTTGAAAGAAAAAGTTACCAGTCATATCTTGGGCACGTGTTGGCTTACCACCATATGTTTAAAGTAAGTAAATACTCTCCACATATGTTGAGCTGATTTGGCATAGTTCATTTACGCGATAGTCACTAACATGCTTGGTTATGGACCTAAGTATTCATAATGCCAATAATTGAGGTTATTCAGTCACTACAGTTTTTGTTCTCCCATGTAATTTCGCTTCCTCGACAGCAAATTGGTAGTGGGTTTCATCCTCGAATTCAAAACATGAAAAATATGATTTGGATTTCTCCAGGAATCGGCCTGGATCGATCCAATAACTAGTAGGATTAATTTCTTAGATCTATTAAATAAGAAAAATATTTGCAAAACTAATAGAAGTAAAATAAGTTTTATAATAAGTAATCATGTTGAAAAGATTTACCAAATTTCCACGAGCGAAAAAAAGTTAACTGAACACCCTAAAGTACCCTTGGCATCCTGCAACCCTGCACCACCACCCACCACCCACCACCCACCACGCACCACGCACCACACACCACGCACCACGCACCACGCACCACGCACCATGCACCCACACCCACCCTTACCCTTCCCTCCATCCCACCCTCCCTCTCCCGCTCTCACTCAAATTTCCTCCTCCCCTGCAAACCCGCCCCACATGCCAGCTTCGATTGGTTGCAATGAGAATTCAAAAGGAAGGGAATTTAAGTGAAATTTTCATACTTGAAAAAGAAATATTTATAATCATTACCTCATACGATTGTATAAACTACTTAATTTTCTTAACCATATTTAGTATTAATATATTTTACATATTATAACAAAGAGTTTTGGATGCAATGTAAAAAGAAATTTTATCACCAAATATAGAATGATTTAAAGTTAATGTTAAAGTCACATGGGTAATGATTACATATATATATATATATATATATATATTTTAAGTATAAAAATTTTACTTCCCTTCCCTTTAATTCTCCTTGCAACCAAACATAGTCGCTAAGTTTCAACCCTTCCGGGATAAATCCGTGAAACGTTGATCAGTCAAAATGCCAAAAGCCAGCAATTTTACACCTCTATGAGCTTGTTACTGGACAAAGTTATTGCATTGAAGAATAACAAGAAATCATTATCCTCGAAAGATCAAGACTCAAATGTTATACCAGAAAGAAATGTCTAAAGTGAAAACAGATTTTCCCACAGTTGATGAAACTATTAGAGCAAACACCAAGAAAAATAAGAAAATAAACAGATAATGGATCCGCACAACACAGAGATTTAATGAGGTTCACACAACGGCGTGGTGTACTACGTCCTCGGGCGAAGAAGAAGATGTTTCACTAAGTAGAAGAGAAATTACACCCAAGCAGCGGTGAGAAAACTCGCCTTGAAACCCTAGCTCGGAAAATCCCCAAAATATAGTGACTTTCTCAACATGACAATAATACATTATATACTCCAAGTCGCAGGTCTACCCATCGGGTCATGGTCAATCTAGTCGAACCATACCAGCCCAACTCCTCTGCTTCCATCACAGATCTCAGAAACTTTCCATTTAGGTCACCACCAAAATATGTTGGAGCGGGTCAATCTTCAAAACGGGTCAACATTTTGAGACAAACTTAACAGAAACTTCCCGATACTCCCAAATCACTGAAATATAGGTTGAACAACCAGATTCGTTTTTCAAATCCCTTTGATTTGTTTGGCCCACCCCAAAAATTTGAATGAGTAAATAAGAAAGAATCCTCCAGCCAGAAACTCAAAGTGCAGAATGCTAGAAACTATTCAAGCTTTAGATTCCTGAAATAAGAGAAGCTGCAGATTGGAGAAACACGGCCGAAAGTTGAGAAGGCCAACAATGTCCTCCCCTTTGCCTTTTTATTTTATTTCAAAACCCCCTAAGCAGCCCCAATCATCCTCTGCCAAACGCTACTACCACCACCGCCAGCAAGAGATGGAATGGAGACAGAGAGGAAAATTGAGTGACAGTGGCAGAGGGAGGGATGGATGGATGGCAGTAGTAGTGGTGATGGTGGTGCAGGGCCGATTGCAGGGAAGAGAGGGTGGGGTAAAAATGAGGGGAGAGAGAAAGAAAGGATGTTGGGGTATTTTAGCGTGTTCAGTTAACTTTTTTTTTATTCATAAGGAGATTTGATAAATCTTTTCATCGATAATAACTTGTGATTGTAAAACATATTTTATATTTTCCTGTTTTGTAAAAAAAAAAATTTATCTACTAGATCTAAGAAATTGTCCCTCATTAGTATGATTATGATATCTGGTTTTTTATGTAAAAAGATCGGGTGAGTCGGATCGATCGATCCAGATTCTAAGACTTCAACAATTTTGAAGAAAGAGAAAGTTGAAAACAAAATAAAAAATGAGGCCAAGGTGGAATAGTTGTTTATTTTTTTATCACCCACGTTGAAATGATAATCTCTTAATATAGGTTTTTGTGGTTGGATGGGATTCCTAAACTAGTGTCAACCATATTTCAGATTTTATGTGATAAAGATAGAGAATAATTTCAGATTCTTTTCACCACAAAGCTTTAGGCCTTGTATCAAGTATATATGATATTGAATATAATTGATTGAGGAACAAGAATTCATGTAACCAACCCAATTGAATTGGTAAAAGGCTGAAGAATTGTTGTTATTGCTGTTTGTATCTAGTGCGAAAAAACTTTTGCCTTCAATTGAAGCTTTTGTCTCAACATGATTATGCCTCATTGACATGTGATCAAGATGATTTTCTAAAATGTTGGGTGTTTTTCAGCATTTTTGTTGAATCAATAATTTGCCATTTAACTGAATTCATTTATTTAGTATGCAGGATCAACTAGTTGGGGACAAAGAAAAAGAGGTAATTGCAATTATATATATATATATATATATATATATTTAGGGGATTTAATTTGAAATTTTACTTACACCTCGTGAGGTGAGATTTCAAAGAGATTTCCTTTTCACTACCCTTTTTTTTTCTTGTCTATTAGCTGAAAAATCATAAAATGTATTAACAAGGGAAAATATAAATAAATAAATAAAGTACAAGATTAATGCCTGGAGGCCCTGGACATTCCCAGACTTACATTGACAACAGAAAGAACATCCCACCTTCAATATGACCATTAGGGATATAATAATTTAGGGTGATTTACATCAATTTCCCCTGATGTTTGTCTTTATTACAGCATCTCCTAACAAATCCCTTATTACATTTAAACCCAAAGAAAGTAATACCATAAGTGTGGTGTTAGTTTTAGAATACAAAAAGACGGAATTACCCTCCTCCTCCTCTTCTTCCTCCTCCTTCCTCATAGTCCTGATCAACACTCCAGGTTGATTATCTGAATAGGTTGAAACGATCTGTTCTTTCTTGGCTGGAATCGTTGTGTTATGAGGAATCAAAACGGTCATGACACCACTGGCAGTCTCAATACCCAGACTCAAAGGAGTGACATCGAGGAGCAGCAGATCTTGGACACTCATTGCCTTCACCGCAAATTGCTGCCTAAACGACGGCACCGTAAGCGATGGCTTCATCTGGGTTGATGCTTTTGCAGAGGTCTTTCCCATGGAAGAAATCTTGCAAAAGCTGTTGCACCTTTGGAATCCTGGTAGACCCACCAACAAGAATGACTTCATGGACCTGGCTCTTGTCCATCTTGGAGTCTTGGAGGCACTTCTCGACTACTTCTCATGGTGCTTTCTCCCATTCTTCCCTGTCAAGTATGGTGTGGTCTCCAACTACAAAATTCCTACTTTCACCGACCAAACCACCATTTCAATTTAAAATTAAGACCATAAACATTGGTTATCTCATACCAATTGAACCGTTTAGCAATTAATTTAATCTCAATACACATGCAAGGATGGAAGAAAGCTCAATGGTCAGTACTCAGTAGTAATGTAGCCACTGTAAGAGTCAAGAGGAAGAAAGAAAGAAAGAGAGAAGCAGAAAAGAAAATGGGAAAGAACCAAGTTTTCTATCTGTTCGATCCATGACCCAATCATTTAGAGAATCCCTCAGCAAAATGATTAAAACCATCAAACCTATTGATATAATCTTCTTGTAAACTAAAATCCTAAACCCAGAAGAAAAAGGACCAAAAACAAAAGATCCCAATTGTTATAGCCTATCTATACCAACCAAAGATCCCCAAAAAAGGGAAAACCTTGACCTGAGACATATGTAGACAATCGAGATCAAAAAGTTCCAAACCGACCCACCCAAAAAAGACAGATAAAAATAGTGGTGGAGGGATCACTTCAGACCTTGTCCAGGCGTGAAAATGGCAAGTTCCGGCCAACAAAAACGATCTCCCTCGGCAAAAGCTACTTCATCTCTTCCAAGCTGCCATGTGCTTCCACCACTACCAGCAACACTACCAACACCGATGCTTCCAACTTCACCGACATTAGTGAAAGGCCAAAGGGATGGGGTCTTGAGACGTAAAAGAGGAGGTGGAGGAGGAAGATGAGAAAGTGAAAACGGTGCGGAAGAGCTTGCCGTTCTTACGGGTACCTCCACTGACAGGGATGTTGCGGAGCATGCCGCACCATGAGAAGTAGTGGAAGCTAGTGCCTTTTCTTCGTCGTAAACACTATTGCAGGAGGAGGAAGAAGAAGGATAAGGAGGAGGGTAATTCCGTCTTTTTGTATTCTAAAACTAACACCTCACTTACGGTGTTATTTTCTTAGGACTTAAATGTAATAAGCGATTTTTTAAGGGATGATATAATATAAGGTCATAGGCAAATGCCAAGGAAGGTTGATGTAAATCACCCAAAAATTTAATGTCCACGACTTCTCATTAAAGGACCCAGCTCCTTTCCAACGTGTTGGGAGGATCAGGACACGTAACCCAACATATGGGCATACAGCTCGAGATGCCAAGTTAGACATCCAACACAATGGAGAGGATCTTTTTCCATTATATTGCTACTGAATGACATAATAAGAAGGGAATAAGATTAGATGGATGTAGATTAAAACCTTTTCTTCTTTTTCCTAATATTTCCTTGGAATTAAACGTCTAAGATCAATAATAAATAGTGAAATGTATAGGTTTGCTATTAATATAAAAAACTAGAGTACTCTATTGAGGTAGACGTACCATTAAAAATGACTTTTAAATAGCATCAGTGAATTAAAGAATTCATAAGCAAAAAGAGTAAAAGATAGAACAGAGATTCTTCACAGTTGTATCTCTCAATTGCATAATATATATGTACATTTTTTCCCTAAATGATCAGAAAATTGGAATAAAAAGAAAAAGATAAAATAGAGTACAGAGTTAACATCTAGGCAAACCTAGACGATTATAAAAAACAGAGAAAGAGCTTAGAAACACCTGCCTTGGGCATTGCCATCAGCAGCTAATTAATTGGTTTCGTTTTTGAATCCTACAAATCAAGTACTACTTCTCAACTAATTAGACGGATTCGAATGAAATCAAATATGATTTCAATTCCAATTCTGATTCTTCAAACCAACTGCTCCAAGCAATGAGGATGAGATGGTGGATTCTTGCCCAGGACTTCTTCTCAACCAAGCTGCATGCATCTGCAAAACGTACTCCAAATCCCGCAAGACTTCCTCCATAGCTGGTCGGCACTCATTGTCATTGGCAACGCATTTCTCTACAATCTTCCCAAATTCCTTCAATGATTTTAGAGAGTAATTCCCTTCAAGCTGTGGGTCCACAATAGTTTCAAGTGATCTTTGTCTTTGCCCTCAAGTGTCCAGTCTATAAGATTAACCTGACCTTTTGGCAAGCTTTGATAAAAAACTGGTAGCGCACAAACAATCTCAAAAAGTACTACGCCAAAAGAGTAAACATCAGACTTTATGGTCAACCACCCAGTGGCCACGTATGCTGGAGCAGCATATCCATAGGTTCCCATTACACGAGTAGTAACATGGGTATGATCTAACTTAGGACCCGTTCTTGATATTCCAAAATCAGCCACTTTCGCTACAAAGTTCTCATCCAATAGTATGTTTGATGGCTTAATTTCCCAGTGGATTATACCACTCTCTCCCCATGTGTGGAGGTAGTGGAGCCCACGTGCAATACCTTTACAAATCTCTAATCTCTGCTTCCATGTCAATGGTAGGAGATCGCTCCCATAGAGATGCTTCGTGAGATCCCCATTTCCCATATACTCATACACCAAAATCATCTTATTTTCATCGCAGCACCCAATCATGGAAACCACATGTCTATGCCTGAGCTTCGATAGCAACTCAATCTCTGTCAAAAATTCTTCCCGGCCTTGCATAGCTTCTGGATCGGAACGCTTGAATGCTGCCAGAGTGCCATCATCTAGTACACCCTTGTAAACTATGCCAAAGCCACCAGCTCCAAGCACCAATGATTTACGAAACTTCTTTGTTGCAGCTAGAATCTCTGCTATTCTGAATCTTTTACAAACTCTATCAGTATCTGTAGAGACAATTGGATGATATCCTGTGGTGAAGTTAGATATTTGAGCTTGAATCTTTGCTATTGTGAATTGCTTATTACCAACTCTATCAGTAGTTGAAGAGCTATTTAGATACAGACATCATACTCTAGCAACAGTGTTATTGATTCCGATGGTTCCATGAAATAGTGGGCGCCAACCAAGGGGATTGTCTTTCACAGAACATATTTTCTTCCTTTGTCTCTGTAAAGATGCAAGACTAGATATGCATACTTTACCTGTTTTCAATTTTCTCAACGTACTTTTCCACTCTTCTTTGCTGCTTATGTCTTATAGGTAAGATCCCAACACTTCTAGAGTTGAAGACAACCCTCTTGAATAACGTACCACATCATGTGAAAGTTGCATATAATCTTGAGGAGGTTCATCCACTAAAAAAGCATGTAAACTAAATAGTTGAAGAGATTCCTCATGGTCCAACTCTTGAGGCCAATAGATTCTGTCTTTATCAACTTTAGCCACCTTCAAGACATGTTCATCTTAGGTTATTATTATGACTCTACTTCCTTGGCCAAACCAATTGAGCTCACTAGCCAAACTGTTCTTTATTGTCCACATCATCGAGAACAAGAAGACCATTTTCTTTGCAAAGCATGCACTTAATCAAAATTTTTCCTCTATGATAATGACCTATGTCAAAGTCTGCTTTAAAGATATCTTTAAGAAGTCACTTTTGCAAAGATGCAAGACCCATGCATTGCAATGCTTGTTTGCTGACATCTGAAATAAAACTATTCCTATTGAAGTTTGAAAGGATGTGATCATAGACAGCCTCAACAATGGTTGTCTTGCCAATGCCATGAGGACCACATATCCCTATGAATTGAACATCATTGGAACCAATACTTAATAGAGATATTAGATTTTCACTCGGAAATCTATACTAATAGGGTATTTACATTCACCCAAGTGTGTGCCACTGACCAGTTCATCCAAAACCCTTTTGGCAACTAATTCAAATATCTTTGCTTGATCCCTGAAATCATTTCATTTAAAAAAAAAATTCAGAATAATTAATGAGATGAAAATATCTAGTAGAAAAAAGAACATATAAACTTTATGAGAAAGCTTTCCTCCAGCATGTGTGAAGCAAATCAATAGCATCATAGGCAATAAATGTTTGCCCTGTATTTATGAATGATCAATAGTATCCCCCACCATTGCGCAATACCCTCTCAACAACATTCGAAGGCATCGGTCATGGGATTGTTCCTTGACCATGGTTAAAGGAAAAGCGGGTCCAAAAATTTTTAAGTTTTTATGAAAAGAAAGCAATCAGAAATAAACACTAGTAAGAATTTAGTATGAGTAAAAATTGAAAATGAAGGAGTTTGGCAACTTAAACACATATATTATTAGAGGTGATAACAGAGTACCCATAATTAATGTAATCTACTATTGCTTTATTCCAACAGTAAATGACTTTGCGTCATTAAATATCAAATCTCATATAGAGGAATATTAAATCTATACGATCGACCTAACAACCTTGGGCTTCAAAGAATGCAGAAAATTTCAAATTATATGCATGTAAAATAGATTTGAAATGTTCTATTTCTTAAAAAATCTAGAACTGTTTGAAAAAAAATGGAAAGGGTCTAACACATGGTCAGCCATAGATGTTGCACCAAATTATGAATATGATCAATTAAAAAGATACCCCAGATCCAACCATTTTAACAAATTTTCCATATCAACCAAAAAATTAGTGATATTTCTTTATTATAATATTTGTTCTTCACACAATGAGCTTGTATTCTTGTATCACTCTCACAATGCTTAGAAAAACTCATCATAAACAATATGAAAGGCAACACTGATATCTAGACAAATAAATATTATCCTTATGTTCAAAGATTTTGTGGCTATGAACCAATTTTAGTGATAATATTTTATTTTGATAAGTTATGAAATTAAATGAATGTGCTATAAAAGATTAAGAATCTAACTATATATTGGAAGGGAGAAAGGTCAATTAGGAAAGTAATTATAAAGGATGAATGTGGAATGGGCTAATGAAATAAATCACTAATCTATTAAGTTTAAGATTATTCTTTATTTTTTGGATCAAGAACAAATGAAAATTTTATCAAAGAAAATCATTAGAGAGGGAACAAGGCCAACCAACTAAAGAATTACAACCGAAAAGCAGCTGGAGTGAGCAATTTTTTTACAAAAGCTTGGATTTGAAAGCACCCTTACCCAAAAAATGAGCAAATTTATTACAAAAGGGAGAAACAAACAAAAATTGAAAGCCAGAAAGACCAGAATACAAGCTTCAAAAAGAGAGGAAGGAGTGCCCTTCCAAGACCACTGCCTCCATGGTAGAGGCTGAAAAGCTTAATCTATTAAGTTCAGGATAAGATAATGAGACAATATCTTGAGAAGGATTTTGTGGGATTTTTATCAGTAACTTCTCCTTTCAAATTTCCTACAACTCTCAATGCTTTCTTCCAACCCTCTACAATATGGGGTTCAAAATTCTTCTCGTGCTCTCGAAATGCTTCTTCAAAACTTCCAGTCTGATTCCGAACATGCGATGGCTCAACATGGAAGAATATAGGCAACACCAATTGACCATCGGAGACGTGACGTTGATGAATCTGAGCAAGTACCAGCAGGCACCATTTTCTGTGCGCATATCCTTGGGAGAAGACAGGAATGAAAATTTTGGAGCCATCGATTGCTTTAAGGCATGCAGGTCCAATGGCTTCTCCACTCCACAACTTTTCACTATCAATAAACACGTCTATTCCTTTCTCTTTGAGAAATAAATAAAGGAAGCCACTAAAATTATTACGAGTATCTTCACCACTGAAGTTGAGGAACACTTGGTAACTAGATAATCCAATTGTGATGGAAGTGAAAGTACAATCTAGGGCTGCCATAACTTGTAGTGGAAGAGAGAAGATAGATGCTCAGAGTGCTCTTTTCTCTCTCCAAGGAACTCTCTTCGTTTACAATTTGGACATCCTCAACTGCCTTTTCATTCCCAATAATTGTAATTGACAAGTAGCTCTTCATATTATTCCACCATAATGAAATTATGATTCTTTAGCTGTTGATGTGAAATGGTGCTGCAGAACAGTTTAATATGCTCTTATGTTCACAAGGGTTAGTGGGACCTACTACATGGAAGGTCTGAACGCTTTGAAAAATCTTCACAAAATGGAGATCATATGTTTGTTTTCTCAATGCAAAGAACGCGTAGGCAGTAGCCACTAAGAGCCATAGAAGACACCAGATGGGGACTAAGAGAGACAACCTTCTGTCTTTTTCTTTGTGAATAGGACCACAACCTTCTTTGAAGATAAGAAAGATGATAATGGTTCCATAATTAAGATGCCGTAAAGAAATCCCTGAAGCACTCTCCTAGCTAACCACCAAGGCAAGCTCTGGATGGGTAGGACCTCATGCTCACACTTATATGTTTCTTGATATTGAATGACGTCCCTCTGTTCGTCAGGGTGAGGTGACATTAGTGTTTTGAGATGTATCATAATAAAATGGGTTGAAATCGTTTGCAATTTCGATTTCGTACAATTCCGTGAAATACCATCTTCAGGGGTGATACGTGTATTGATACCAATACAATGGTCTAGATCTGGTACAACTAATAAAACCTTAAATCAGTGAAGAGTCATTTAAATCAGATCTGAACCATTACATTGGTATCAATACACGTGTCACCCCCTAAATGTGGTATTTCATGGAATTGTACGAGATCGGAATTGTAGACGATTTTTTTCCTAATAAAATCTGCCAATAACTCTAGTTGACCTATTCATTCATTAAGTTTGGTATTAAAGAACGGACAAAAAAAAATTTCCTCACAAAACTACCCAAAACAATACCCGTCTTACATTGCTTACCAAAAAAAAAAGCAAAACTCAATTTACATTAACAAAAACAATACTCTTACATTATTAAAAAAAAAAAAAAAAGTCAATTTACATTAGCCAAAAAAAAAAAATAATAATAAATTACCCATCTTCAACACCTATATTTTACTTAGGGCCCGTTTGGTATCGTTTTAAAAAAACGTTTCTGGAGTTTTTTCGTTCTATTAGAACGAAAAAATAGAATCTTCTGTTTGGTGCACTTATGGGCCGTTTCTGTTTTTTTGGAACAAAAGGTGAAAAAAAAAAACTGAAAAAACGAGATTGGACGAAACTCCAAAATGGAGTTCCGTCTTCCCAGTTTCGTTCCATTTTACAAAAAAAAAAAAAAAAAAAATTCTGATAAAAATCTGAAATTTTGAAACACCATTTTTTCGTTTAAAAACTGCGTTTTGACACAGAAACTAAAATTTTCGTTTTTTACACGAAACGGCATTTTTGGAACAGAAACAATACCAAACGGGCCCTTAGAATACCCTATTCGGCTGAGATTCTGTCTGTTCTCTGTTCTTTGTTCTCTAACTCTTCATCTTGCTGTTGATTATGCCAACCAAAGATGGGGTGAGAGCTAGTTGATATCTCCTGTGTTTATTTTTTGGCGTGGTTAAAGTTGTTATTTCTTCTTTCTATTATAATTAATACAAATGACCCTTAAGTAAAAAACAAAAGAAAATGTTTTTGCCCATCTTCCTCCCTTGGCTTCCTTTTAGAACCCTGAAAAGAAAACCATACAATTTTAGCGACAATCTTGAGTTTTCCATCAAAACTACGGGCCCGTTTGATAACGTTTCTGCCGTTTCTGCCGTTTTTTGAGCCGTTTCTGTTTCAAGAAACGGCAGAAACATAAATTTCCGTTTCTAGAAACAGAAACGGAATAGAAGGTGTTTGATAAGTCATTTTTTTAGAAGTCGATAGTAACCAATGAAAGAATGGCCACAAGTCGTTTCTAGAAATAGCGAAACAAGTTCATAAAGCCTAAGTCATTTCTTGAACTATAAATAAGTAAAAATTTCTATTTCTATTTCTGAAAATAAGTGAAACGGAACAGTTTTATCAAACGCTTTTTACTCTGTTTCTGCTGTTTCTGAAAACAGAAACGGCAGAAACGCGTTACTTGAAACATTATCAAACGGGCCCTACATGTCATCTTCTATTGAAACCATCGTTCTAAGTTTTGGTAATGGGTGATATGGGCGATCCGTATCGATTTAGTATATCTTCAATCCCGATAGTCAATAAAGGTATGAACTAAGGGTAAAAAAAACTAAGAAATTAAATAAACCTGCTTTTTTGAAGGAAACTCGGGTATTTCTATTTAACAAGGGCAATCTGATACGGATTCAAAATTAGTATCACATCGGTTTTTGGGATGGCCAGTACCGTATCAATAATGTGCACTAAAACCATGATTGAAACAAATGGGAACTTTTAATAAAAGGTAATGCCCGCTTGTGATTGAAGTGAGCATCATTACAACTAATCAGGAAAGATTGATGCAGAGGGAATTGATCTTTCGCAATTATAGAATGATGAAGAAGAAGAGATTAAAGGATGTACGGAGGAAGCTAATAGGAACATAGCAATCGAGTTGTACGAGGAATGTCACTAGCAGCCTATATTTCATGTGTGTGGATCAGGATCGCATGAGAATCTGATCCACATTCTGAGAATCCGAGTACCTGATCCGGACTAACCAATCTTCATTCAGCTTGCAAAATGTTTTTTAAATCCGCCAAAATTTCTTCCATTGTGGGTCGTTCTTACCCATTATCGGCAATGCATTTCTTCGCGATGTCTTCGGATACCTTCGTTGATTTTGAAGAGTAATTTCCTTTAAGTCGTGGGTCCACAATAAACTTAAGTGGATTCACCCATTGGCTCATACCCATTTCTATAACCTTTTACAATTGGTGATAAGTTCATATTGTACAACTCTATATTGCATCTTTTCCCTGGTAAGCTTAGATCCCGATGGGATAGCCCGTTTATTGTCTATAATGTATATCCCCATGGGGTTGTGGAGATTCTGAATCCAGGAACAGGGATAATTTCGAAGGTTAATGGTCAGTGTTTGAAACCGTTCTTCGAGTTTTCTACTATTGGTAGTGAAGAGGTCATGGATCTCCATGAACCTCTGTATACAAATGACTGACTTTACCCAGGTATGACCCCCTTGCATTGTTTTTGCTTTTAATTCTTACCGTGCACTGAGGACATTACATGACTTAAGTGTGAGGGAAGGAAACCAGTTTTTGCTTTTTTCACTTTATTTTGTTTTTTTTCTTTTTGTTTTTGAGCTTGCTAAGGATGAAGTCCTACTTTGGCTTTTGGTTAATCATCATACCATTCGGTTGTTTGATGTATGAAAATAAAAGTTTTGATTAAAATACCCATTTTGAACATATAAAAACCCTGTTGAGAAGAAAGAAATAAGTCTATGTCTTGAGAGGAGACTTTCTTCTGAAAAATAAAAGACCCATGTTTTATGGTGTTGGATCATAGTAAGTCCGTGGGTTCCTTGTACTTTTGATATGGAGTTGAGACCTTCTTTTTAATTTGGCATGAGTTGACACATGCACAATTTTAAATAAAGTGTGAAATGTGGTATAAAGAAGAATAAGAGTTGATTCCCTTGGTACTAGACAGGGCATTGCGCCTGAGGAAGCGTGGTGTCTTGATCGAAATTTCTAGGGAGAAAACTTCTGAAAGAACTCTAGCATCACTGTCTTTGTGGGCATATGCAAAAAAGTAAAGCTACATAATAACTTGGACGTCTGGTGTTTGCTCCACCATGTCATTCAGGGCAAAAGTAGTGGAGTAGAGTAAAATTTATTAAGCGAAAAAATGAGAAAAAAATGTACAAATGTAATTAATGCTAGGTAACATGTTTGGTCAAAAACACTCCAACGCCTTAGTCATTAGTTCTCTATTTCTTCATAAGTGGTTTTACCTTAAGATAAGGATTTTTTGAAAGAGACGAGGTGAGTTCCAAATTAAGAAATATGATAGTGCCTGAAATTGATATGGGGTAATAAAAGTTCAAGTGTGGGGGTCCCTTATAAGAGGAATTATCTTTGCTCCGGACCGGGACCGGTGTGGCCCTTACCTTTAACCAAGGTTGGGATTTGTTTATTCTGAATTTTGGGTGTATATTTACTGCAAACACCCACGAGACACAACTCGTCCACTAGGGGTGACTTAGGGTTCTAAAGGCTTGTTGCACATGCTAAGTGCAACTGTGATTCCTACGAAAGTGAGTTAGGTTTTTTATTATTTATATTTTAGTTTCTTTACTTTTTGTTTTACTCGAGGACTAGCAAAGTTTAAGTGTGGGGGAATTTTGATGAGCACATTTATGTGTGAAATCTAAATAGTAAAGCAAGCATTTTTACATATTTAGAATTGAGCTACCTTGGGTTTTACTCTCTTTTTGCAGGTTTTGTATTTTAAAGACCTTAAACATTATCGGGCGTCATATCTCTCCAACAACAACTACCTAGTGTAGGTGATGTATGGTATGCGAAATTCCCTTGCTCACCAGGAGGTCTCAAGTTTGAATCTCACAGTTGTTTTTGAAGAGAGGGAGAAAAAGAAGAGAAAAATAAAAAAAAAAAAAAAAAATAAGAAAAAAATTATAGAAAATTTCCCCAAGTTTATTTCTCTCTTCTCTCTCCTCCACCTTAACACTTTTGGTCTTAAAAGATCTCACCTACCAATTATGATTTTCACCCTTTTAAGAAAGAGAAATTTATTACCCTACCTCCACATTCCCTATAAATACAACTTATGTAAGAGGAGAGGAGACATTTCATTCTTCTTCTAGGTTTTTTTTTAGTTGCTCTCTTTAGTTTTGGTTATTCTTTATTTTTTCTTTAATAACTTTTGTAATAGCTTTTTATTTCAATTAATGCATACACTCTTTTACTTTTATTCAGCCTTTTATGTTTATGATTTATGCAATTTAGTTGTAAATTTTAAAGTTATAGTTTTAGGCTTCGATCTATGTGATAAGATCACGAGCTGTGGAGCATTTTTTTTTTCAAGTCCAGTTTTTTTTCTTTTTTTCAAGATTTTTTTTCTCCAAGCCTAGAAATTTCAGATTTAGTTCATTCCCATTCTGGTTTTTAGGATTGGCAGTATCTCAAATCACCCAAACTTTCAAGTTCAAGCATTGATCCAGGTAGGTAGGCTTCTTCAATAGTATTCTTTCCCCCCTCTCATTCCCTCTTCTGACTATCCTTTCTTTCTTAATTTAGGATTTTAATTTTAGTCATTATATTATTACTTCCCCTTTCTCCTAAGGTTTATGGCTAGTGTATATGTTGGTTTTTCTCCGCCTAGCCATAGAACCATCATTTTATTGTTTTTATTTTAATTGCTTTCCTTTTCTTAAAGCCAAGTAGAGTAATCCTTGTAAGAGTGACCCTCTGGTCAAGTAGGGAATCTCATATTATGATGCACCCCTCGGGCTAAGTAGAGAAACCTACTTGTGAGCCTCTCTCTAGCTTTATCCCCTTTCTTTTACTTTATTTTTATTTCAGTATTTTTTTCCTTCATTTTTTTTTAATTGCGCGGGGCGTTTATTTTTAGTTATTTATTTATTTAATTTTAATTGCATGGCTTGCGTATTTAAATTCTTAGATGAGGAATGGTTAGGACGTTATTTTAGATACATATGTTTAGGATGATAGTTAGAATTAGATCATAGCCATTATTAATCGGTTCACTTTCGCATTATTAAAAGAAGCAAAAAAATAAAGTGGCTACTCTCCTTATGTTTGACCCGTAGCTACACTGATCCGTACGCTTGTGGTTACATTTTAAATCATAACAGTACCTTATTAATTTCTCTAAAGTGATTAAAGCCCGGTGAGACTCGGTTTTAGGGCCTAGGATGAGATTTTTCTCAAATTTAAGACAATTAAAATCTATTTAAGGCTTGAATGGGGCATTAGCCCATTTAAAGCTTGAATGGTGCATTACCCTATCCATTTAAGGCCTGATTAGTAGAAGCCCAATTAAAACCCCAAAATCCTATCAAGACCGACTCATTCATTAAATAAGTAGGTCACGCTGCAAGGGTACATGCCTAATTGAGACCGGCCTGATTGACCAATTGATACCCCTACCCAAACACATGGGGTGGACGTAAAAAGATGCCCTTGCTCAGCAGTTTTCCCCATATGTCTGCGCGTAGAGCCACACAAGCAGGCAAGGTTCCTTCACCCCAATGGCCATATATATAATTGAAGGGAGAGGGTTCCCTAAAACGCAATGTGGCTCCTGCACTAGCCCAAAGGTCAATGATAGCCCTAATTGAAACATCAAAAGGGATGGAATTTCCATCTTTCATGAGGGCATGAGGGGTGGGGTAATTATTTTGCCTCCCACCATATCTAGGTGTAGGGGCCATCTCTTCTTTTTCTCAAAATTTAATTTTTTAAGGACAATGAATGACCTACATTTCATTCAAGTTGATCATAACAGGCATTTTTTATATGGTCTAGGACAATTATTGAAGGGTTTTCCTTCTTGTGACTGGGTGTAGGTTACAAAAAATAATATAATGGATGATTTTATAATATTATTCGGACATGATTGGATAAAACGGAGATTAAAAGTTAATTATTTCATATCTTTCATTTTATTAATAAAAATGTTCAAACTTGGAAGCCCCACTAAACGGTCGGATTTTTATCCAAAATCGAAGCCAACCATTTATTATTTGTTTTCATTATTTTACTCCCCTATTTGGATAACCCATCCTGCTTCTCACTTTACATTAAGAGTGTCAATTTCAAACCGAAACCGAATACCAAAATCAAAACCGAGCCCAATTAACCAAATCAAATCGAACCAAATAAATTCGGTTCATATTCGGTCTGGATATGTGAGTATTGCTATTTAGTTCGGTTCAGCTTTGATTTAGGATGTTAAAACCTTCGGTTCGAAACCGAAATCAAACCGAATTACTCTTAAAAGTTAAAACAAAAAAAATAACCCTACTATCGCTAAGACTTAGGAGGGATTTTTCATATTCCCTTTTGAGTTTTTGACTCTTAGGGGAGGCTGGGAGCGTTGGACATGTTATTATGCTTTTTTTTTTTTTTTTTAATTTATTCTAGCTTAAATCTTACTTGAGAATGACATTTACAATTTTATTCTATAGGTCGTAAATTGATACACGTTTTGACTATGCTATGGTCAAATTTTGATGGGTTTTATTATCTTCAATAGGTGATTTTGAATGATTATCTGAAGAGACTTTATGATTGATGGAATGTGTAAGACAAAAATTGGAGAACCAAGTCGGGAACTTGAGCCCATTATGACCTTTGGTCCGTCACAATCATGGTTCAAAAGTGGAACCGTTTTTTATAGCCAAATTAAAATCGAGGTACAGAGCCAAATTAAAACCGAATATCAGAACTGAATTAGAATCGGAATTGAACCGAACCAAATTGAATCGGTTTAAGTATCTAAATATGGAACAAGTCGGTTCTAGGTTTGGTTATGGTCCACCATATCGTCATTTAGGACCGAACCAAAACCGAACCAAATAACCAAAACCGAACCAATTGACACTCTTACTTTACATTTAATTTGCTCAGCTTATTTGGTTTGAATCAATTTATTGACTGAATCAGGTTGGGTTGTGGAAAGTGCCTTCTTCCATCATCTCTGCTTCTCTTAGGGTCCATTTGTTTAGGGAGGTTTTGATGGGGTGGGATTTAAGGGGTGGAAGAATTGTATTTATTTTTTCAAAAACATGGTAAAGTCATGTGTTTGGGCATGCCAGACATTTTATGTTAATAAAAGAACAGAACAAATTCGAGGAAAGCTGAGAATGGTGATTAATTATTGGCCTTTAAATCACTTTTTGGCTGATAAAAAGTTCCCTCTCCCAACTCGACCAGCTTTACTTCTTCAGTTAGCCCATGCTACTGTGTTCTCCAAGTTTGACCTCAAAGCAGGTTTTTGGCAACTTGAAATTGTTCCTGAAGATAGACCAAAGATAGCCTTTTGCATTCTAGGCTACCATATGCAATGGACATTCATGCCTTTTGGTCTCAAGATAGCACAATCTATCTTTCAGAGAGCCATGATGAAGATATTTGCTCCCATCCAAGACCATGCACTCATATATATTGATGATATTCTTCTTTTCTCCAGTACAGAAGCAGCCCATCTTCAGCTTCTTCGGCATTTTCATCAAATTGTTCAACAATATGGTTTTATGCTCTCTCTAAAGAAGATACAAATTGGCTTCCCTTCTATTGATTTTCTTGGTGTTACTATCTCCAAAGGACAATATCATCTGCAGCCACATATTGCAACTTCTTTGCAGCTATTTCCAGATGGTCATCTCACCAAAAATCAAGTACAACAATTTCTTGGGATTTTCAACTATATGACAGAGTTTCTTCCCCAACAGATCATTCATACTTCTCTGCTACACCAACTTTTGCACAAGAATGCTCCTCCATGGTCTGCTGCTCATACGACAGCTATACAGGCGTTAAAGAAACTCTCTGAGAACCTCCCCACACTTCAAATTCCCTCTACTGGAAAAAGAATTTTACAAATAGATGCCAGTGACACTCACTGGGGTGCGGTTCTTCTCGAAGCACATCCTTCTACAGCTACAAGAACTATTTGCGGATACAAAAGTGGATCCTTCAAGCCCTCTGAGACTCATTATCACTCTACTTTTAAAGAGATTCTAGCAGTCAAAAGATGCATAGAGAAGTTCCAATTCCATTTAATTGGTCATCAGTTTCTGGTCGAACTCGACATGTCCAGTTTTCCACGAATGCTCGAATTTCTCCAGAAGCATCTCCCTCAGGCACAACTTCTCCGATGGGCTCAGTGGTTCTCTCAATGGTCTTTTGATGTTAAACACATTAAACGAAAAGAAAACGTTTTGGTAGATTTCCTATCCAGACCAACCTCAACCTTTGCCATTATCCTTTTACTTTTCCCCATAACCGCTGAAGCCTCTACCTCTCAGCCCCCCCCCCCCCGTCACCCGGTCATAACCTTTGTTGTTCCCTTCCTCCAGCCCTACCCTTAGAAATCCTTCAGGACCTCACTTTGAGAATAGTCCTTTCATATAGCAAGACTACAGCCTTCCGACTCCTCGAAGTTTCTCTTCGAAGATACGGACTCCCCATCTTAGGACTTTGTTTTCATCCTGACTATCCTTTCCTCACTATGTTTACCTTTACCTCCACTACTGAAATCTCAGACTTTCCCCTCATATACAAGTGCATATTTTGGCACCTCTGTTCTACCCACACCATCGCCCTTAATTTTCCCCTTCTGACCCTTCATTGGTTTTTAGGTCGATGGACAGATCCTCTTCGCCATCATCATCCTCTTGATGAACTTTTCTGTTTGCTTATGTGGCTTTCATCCCATCCCCTTTCAAAGTCCTACCAAATTGGTGGGAATTTGTGGGTGGGAAATTATTGCAATTAATGACTCCCTTTTTTCATTCCTCTGTTCTCTCTCTCTCCCATATCTATGTGCTAACCAAACAAGGTTGGGGTAGGAAAATCCAATTTTCCTCCAATTTTACTTTTTCTACATTTAACCCCATCAACATGTGGGACCTAGTAGTTAGACATTCCCACTCCAAACTCCCCTCTAAACAAACGGGGCCTTATGGAATGACATTTTTGAAGAAAGTGACAATCACCCACATGACAATGTTTTAGTGGATTCAAAACCCATCACAAAAGGTAACTTAGGGTTGTATGAACAAGAAGGTTAACCCAAATTATAAGGATAGTCCCCATATTTTAAGGTTTTGCCACAATTTTATTTTACGATTTTGCTCCCCATTGAAATGTGATTGAGAATTATTTTTAAATATTAAATACTTTTCAGCACTGATTCCATTTATTCAACAAGCAGAATTGGCTCAGGGCATAGAAAAGAGGTTACTATTTAATCAACTTTGTTGATCACTTGATTGTCTGGAAAAAAATAAAAAGACATCTAAATCAGAAAATTTTCATGCTTAAGTAAATTTTCATGAAGAATATGGGGCCTCAGAAAATAAAGATATAGGATACAAATGCCCAAGGACCCCAGTGGTTGCTAAATCAAGCTTTTGATGTATGAAGGGTTCAAGAGTTTGATATAGATTGAGACCTTTGTTCTTCCATTGGAACTAAATATCTAGGATCAATAATGATTAATGACCCATACATCTGATCCATTAACGTATAAGTTTGCCAGTGAAATTTCATAAGATTATAATTAAAAAGTACTATAAAATAGAGCAGAAAATATAACAAAGATTCCATATTGAACAGAGACCAATGATACAAAATGGCTACAAATATCAAATTGCTTATTCACAATAATCAGCCATCGAGTGGAAGAAATTTTTTAAGAATGTAAGCAGCTGAATCCAATAACTGAAAATGGTGCTTCCCTGTAACTTACTTTGAGAGTTGACCAGCTCAGAGAACTCATCACGCCTAACTGTACCAACCAATGAGGAGCAGCTGAAATACTCATCCCCATCATCATCATCTCTTAAGCAAGCATCATGTAGCTGAAATTTATGAACTCTAATATTAAAAATGCCTATTAAAAAGCATCACTGAGCAAAAAAGTAAAACAAAAATTCCATGTTGAACAGTGAATAGACACACAAAATGGTTAAAAATATCAAATGGTTCCTTTACAATACACAATCATAGAAAATAATAAATGGATTAAAGAACGTTACCACCCAGTGTACTTTACGTCCACATACATGGAGATTTGGAGTCCCGAGATGAGTGTTTTTTCAGTCTGGTTTTACATCTCCATGTATATGTGCAAAGGATACATTAGGAGGTAGTATTTAAAATATTAAAACAATTAACATCTCATTGATATGCTTGTATTTCTTAGTTTTTTTACATGATCTTAGATTTTAGATCTTACAAAAGAAACTTATTAGTGTAAAACTGAAAACCTAAAATCTCTCCCCTTGTTCTTCTTAAAGTTCAACAATAATACAAAAAAAATTAATATCCCAAGAGGGTCATAGCCATAGCCCTCCTTGCAATACAACTCAAATTTGGTCAGAAAACAAATTAGATCAATCTATTTTGAGAGTATATGACAATTAAAAAATAAATAAAAATAAAAATAGACCTTTAGTGTTCAGCTACATAAGCATAATGTATGATCCTTAATCACAAAAAAAAAAATAATATCTTTTGATGTTGGCAGAGATCCGAGATAGAACTTGATAATGACATTTGGAAAGAAGCAAGCATCTTTGCGACTTCCTTCATTGTCGGCCTGTCATCCCCCCTATAATGTAGGCAGTTTCTTGCAAGCTCAGCAACTCCAAATAACTATTTTCTATTCCCATCATTTACTATTCGGTCATCAAAAATATGAAAAAACTTCCTATCTTCCATTGAAGATACAAAATACATTGCTAGAGCATATTGTTTAGATTCTTCTCTGATAAGCGCCTTTTTACCAGTCAAAAGTTCTTCTAGAACAACTCCAAAACTATAAACATCACTTTTATTAGTTGGTTTACATGTAGAAAAATATTCCGGGTCTAGATACCCAAGAGTCCCCTGAATCATTGTCGTTTCATCAGCTTGAGGAACCAATCTTGAAGCTCCAAAATCAGATATTTTGGCCTCATAATTATCAGATAGTAGTATATTAGAAGACTTGACATCCCTATGAATTATAGGCACTGAATGAGAAGAGTGCAAATGGATAATGCATTGGCTGTTTCTACAGCAATTCTTAAACAATTTTCCCATGAAAGCAATACAGTTTGATTCTTGCGATGAATATGATCATAGAGGGTCCCATTAGAGATGAACTCATAAACTAACAATGGAACCTTGGTCTCCAAGCAACAACCCAAGAGCTTCATCACGTGTCTATGATTGATTTGAGAGAGGAAAAAACCCTCATTCATAAATTGTAGAATCAGTCCGTTGTCCAACACTTTGGATTTCTTAATGGCAACTATTTGGCCGATTGGTAAGATTCCCTTATAAACTGTACCATACCCTCCTTGCCCAATTATTCGACTCTCATGGAAATTATTGGTTGCCTTCTTTAACTCTTTTTTGGTGAAATACTTACCAATTTCTTTGACCCCCTTATGCATAGCCATGTGTTGGCTTTATTTTGTTGAAAATGTGTTGCAGCTTTGAAATCTGGTATTTTAACCACTTACCAACTCTATCAGTAGTTGTGGAGGCATTTGGATTCCTTTGTTTGCGTAAAGATGCAAGCCTGGAGATAGAAGCTTTACCTGCTTTGCAATATTTTTTTCCACTCTTCTTGTTGCTTATGTCCGATAGGTAATACCCCAACGCCTCTAAAGTCGAAGGCAACCCTCTCGAATAGTGTACTATATCATGTAAGAGCTTCATATAATCTTCAGGAGGATCATCCTTTGAAAAGGCATGCCAACTAAATAGTTGAAGAGATTCCTGATGGTCTAGCTCTTGAGGCCAATAGATTTTGTCATTATCAATTTTAGCCACATTCAAGATATATTCATCTTTAGTTGTTATTATGATCTGACTTCCTTGACCAAACCAACTGAGCTCATTGGCCAAAGTATTTAGTTGTTCTTTACTATCCACATCATCAAGAACAAGAAGAATGTTTTCTTTGCGAAGCCTTTATTCCATCAATTTTTTTCCTCTATGATCATGACCTATATCAAAGTCTATTTTGAAGATATCTTTAAGTACTTGCTTCTGCAAAGAAGCAAGACCTGTGCATTGCTTTGCTTGTTTACTAACATCTGAAATAAAACTATGCTTACTAAAGGCTGAACGATAGCGGTTATAGACAGCCTTAGCAATGGTTGTCTTCCCAATTCCACTCCAATCACATATTCCTATGAATTGAACGCCATTAGAACCAATGCTTAATAAAGATAATATATCTTTTACACGGGAATCTATGCCAATAGGGTATTTACATTCAGCCAAGTACGTGCAAAACCCTTGTGGCAACTAATTCAACTATCTTTGCTTGATCCCTACAATCAACTCATATAAAAAGCAAAACCACAACAGCTAATGAGATGAAAATATCTAGTAAAAAAAGAAGATATAAATTTTAAGTTTTTGTAGAATGTAATGAGATATAAACACTAGTGAATATTTAGTACAGGGAAATTTTGGGATATTTCTACACTATGAACTTGTATTCTTATTTCCCATTCACCATGCTTAGTAAACACATTATAAACAATAGAAAGAAATGAATCGAAACATTTTTGTCTAGACAAATAAATATGACCATTATATTTACATTGGCAATAAGAAACTTTTAGTGATATATTTGATAGCCCTTATGTTTACAGATTGGCAATAAACAATTTTTAGTGATAACATTTTATTTTGATAAGTTATGTAATTCTACAGAGTTTATTAACAATAAGATTCAAACTATTTATTTGGAGGGATGATGGAAGTTGAATGGGCTAATAAAATGAAAATAAAGAGAATCCATTGAAAGTTTAAGATATGATGATGAGCATACTTTGAAAAGAATTTTGTTGGATTGAAACTTACTTGTTCTTATCAATAACTTCTCCTTTCAAATTTCCTATCTCTCTCAAAGTTTTCCTCCAACTCTTTATGATATAGGGCTCATAATTCTTCTCGTGCCCCCGAAATGCTTCTTCAAAATTGCCCATCTGATTTCAAATATGCGATGGATCAACGTTGAAGAATATGGGCAAGACCAGTTGACGGTTAGATTTGTGGCACTGAAGAATCTGAGCAAGTTCTAGGAGGCACCATTTGCTGTGAGCATAACTTGTGGAGAAGACAGGGATAGAGATTTTTGAGGCATCAATTGCTCTAAGCAATGCTGGTCCAATGGCTTCTTCCAGTCGATAACTTTTTACTATCAATAAACACATCGATTCCTTTGTCTTTGAGAAATAAATTGAGGAATCCAGTGAAATTATTACGAGTATCTTCACCCCTTAAATTGAGGAACACTTCATAACTAGAACATCCAATTGTGAAGGTAGTGGAAGTACAATCTAGTGCTGCCATGGCTTGCAGTTGCAGGGAAGATAGATAGATGATCATAGTGCTCTTCTCCCTCAAGGAATTCTCTTTGATTTGCAAATTGGTTTTTAATTTGCTGGGAGTATTAGCTTCCTCAGGGCCAGGTGCCAAGCGTGGTGCCGGTTGACTTTCGGAGTTTTTTATTAAAATATCAGATTATGTTAAAATGAAAAAATAAAAATATGAAAGTAAGAAGAAAACATCCACCGCATTGCCATCGACAAAGACTCTCAACCGTTATCTCACAAAATTAAAAAAATCTAAAACGAAGACGCCTATCAATATCAAGTTGCAGCTGGAACGCTTGGTTTAACTGACTTAAGGAGTTGTTCCCTCTACTTTATTTATTCTTATTAATTGTTGACTGACTTTGGGAGTTCTCTCCTCTACTTTATTTATTCTTATTGATTGTTGACTGACTTCCGGAGTTGTTTCCTCTACTGTTTTCATTCCTATTAATTGTCAAGGTCTTCTTTGGCTTTCTAAAAGCGCCTGACCTTGACTTTATGGGTAAAGTTGGACGACTGGTTATTATTTTCACTCGTTTTAGTTGGACCACCTACTACATACAATGTCAGGTCTGAACGTTTGAAAGTTTTTCAAACTTATATCTTTTCCTTGGGGTCGGTTGAAGGACGTCTCTCTGTCCTTCCAGGTGAGGCGACCAGGTTCTTCCAGTATTTCTGTTTGGATGGTTCACCTAGTTGTGTTTCATGGATTAGTGATGCGTAATTTTGATCATTGGGATTATTAGACATTGATCTAATTTGATCACTTCCCTACTTTTATACTTGTCTTTTAATTATTATCTTTTAAGGGAGAAGGGCATGTTGTACGTAAGGTTGCAATAGGTTTGGGCTTCTTAAAATCTTAACCAAACTCTGAATCATCTTATTTAGGCCGAGGCCCACCTTGAACCTTGACTCAGCCTACAAAATTCAAACCAAACCCAATCCTACAGCGCTGATAAGCCAGCCCGGGCTTGCCCTGATTGGACAAGGCTGGGCCAAGGTGTCCTAGATTAGCCCACCTATTTGCCACCACTGACTACGATGATGGGAATGACTAGTTAACATTGCTCCAACAAGAAGACTAATTTTCACAGTCTAGTAGTATGTAATCATTCTCTTCTTTTTTTTTTTTTCTAAAATTCAGCAAATGAATATATTGATGAGTGTAAGAATTACAGGCTCAAAGGATGAGAAAATCAAACCATTGAGTTACCAATCCACCTTCGACATTACCATTAGCAGAGTGGAAACCAATTCAGAAAAAAAAAAAAACCAATTAAAAAAATATAAATCTTGGCCTCAATTGAGGGTCCCAATTGATGTCATGAATTACAAAAGAAGGTGTGGGATTCCAGCTTCTAGTCAACTGAGTTGATGCTGCGCTTTTAGCCAATCTATCGGCAACCATATTTCCTTCCCTAAAGCAATGAGAGATCCTTCATGAAATGTTGTCTAAATATTCTTTATAGTACCACCATTTTTGCTGGAAGAGCCATGGGATTCTTTCATTATTGTTGCAGTTTACCATTGCTTGCGTATCACTTTCAATCCACAAATTGTTAGCATTCACCAAGGAAGCAGTGTGCAACCCAATAAAGAAGGCGCTTACTCCCCTACTTTGCATCTTACTGTACATTTAATTGGTTCAACTTATTTGGTTTGAATCAATTTACTGACTGAACCAGGCTGGGATGTGGAAGCTGCCTTCTTCCATCGTCTTTATTTCTTCTTATAGAATGACATTTTCTTAAGAAGATGATGATCATCACACACATGACTATATTTTCATGGATTCAAAGCCCGTCACAAAACGTAACTTTGAGTTGTATGAATAAGAAGGCTAACGCAAAATATAAGGCTAGTCCCCAATTATTTAAGATTTTTCCTTCCAAAAGAAGATGTCAATCATTTTATGAGAAACTAAAAGGAATATCGAAAATTTGAGTGGCTGAAGCTCAAGCAGCTACTTTCAAAACAACAGAAAGAAAAACGACAATTGAAGTGGGAAAGTCAGAATCAAAAAGAGGATTCCTCAGTTCTTTCTCTCATTCAAAATCGTAAATGAGACTTTTATCCCTCACAGCTGATTTTACGATTCTGCTCCCCATTGAAATGAGATTGAGAATTTTCTCTTTTAAATATTAAATACTTTTAACACAGATTCCATTTAATCAACAAGCAGAATCGGCTCAGGGCATAGAAAAAGAAGTTACTATTTATATCAACTTTTTTTTCTCTTGATTGTCTAAAACATTTAAAAATAGGAATGTTTTATACAAAGAAAAATATTTATTTGCATAAAAAAAAATGTACAATGAAGAATATGGGGCCCTCAGAAAATAGAGATATGATATAAATGCCTAAGGACTCCAATTGTTGCTAATCCAAGCTCCTGATGTATGAAGGATTGAAGGTTCAAGAGTTTGCTTCTGGACTTTACAATTATAATAAATCAAGACTAGGGTTATATAGATTGAGACCTTTCTTCAATCTTCCATTGGAACTAACTATCTAGGATCAATAATGATTAATGACCTATGTATCTGATGTATTAATGTATAAGTTGCTAGTGAAATTAAATAAGTTTATAATTAAAAATTACTATTAAATAGAACAGAAAATAGAACAAAGATTCCATATTGAACAGAGAACAAAGATACAAAATAGCTACAAATATCAAATTTCTTATTCACAATACACAATAGTCAGCAATCGAGTGGAAGAAATTTTTTAAGAACGTAAGCAGCTGAATCCAATAATTGAAAATGGTGCTTCCTTGTAACTCACCTTGAGGATTGATCACCTCAGATAACTCATCACACCCAACTGTACTAACAAATGAGGTGCTGGTGGAACATACTTCCCCATTAGAATCATCAAATCTTACCCAAGCCGATTCAGTTCTGATACTTATTGTATTAGCCAAAGAGAAGCAGGTGAAATACTCGTCCCAATCATCGTCTCTTAACCAAGCATCATGTAGCTGAAATTTGTTAACTTTAAAATTAAAAATGACTATTAAAAAGCATCACTAAGCTAAAAATAGAACAGAGAGATTCCATGTTGAACAGTGAACAGACATACAAAATGGTTGAAAATATTAAATGGTTCCTTTGCAGTACAGTCGCATAAAATATTAAATTCGGTTAAAGAACACTACCACCTAGTGTAATTTAGGTCCACACACGAGGATGTGAAGCCCGAAGATGGGCGTATTTTCACAGTTTGATTCCACTTCTCTATCTTTGTGGACAAAAAATACAATAGGAGGTAACACCTAAAATATGAAAACAATCAATGACACACTCGTATTTCTAAATTTTATGACATGATCCTGGAGTTTGGATCTTACAAAAGTAACTTACTAGTATACAATTGAAAACCTAAAATATCTCCCTTTGTTCTTCTTAAAGTTAACATCAACAATAATGCGAAAATAATTAACATCCTAAGAGGGTCACAGTCATAGCCCCCTTGCAATACAACTCATATTGGTCAGAAAACAAATTAGGTAAATCTATTTTCGACTCCCAAATTACCCAACATGTAGAAGAAATATAAAGCTTGATTATCCAAACAGGAACCATTCCCGAGGAATAGGTGTGATGACCACTTCACACCTTATCGAATAATCACTCACTTGATCTAACCTTAACTCCAGACCAACTCAAATGGGTGGTATGATTTCAATTAACACCTACCAAGCTTAATTCACTAATGCTTCAAAAGAACTGTAGGTTAATTTCTCATTATATCGTTTACCCAAAAAAAAAAAAAAAAAAGATTTTTCATTTTATTCATTTTTAGAGTAAAATTTATTTCTTACAATTTATTGACTAACAAATACTATAAAACAAGGTACAGTGAAGAATTGTTCTTGAAAAAAAAAAAAAAAAACAAAACAAAACAAAAGCAAAAAAAGTAACAAACAAACAATGATGAACATGAATTCCAAAGGTGGAGGGACTATCTAAGCTTTGTTGTTGCAGTTTTGGGCTATTGTGAGATTGTATTTGTTCATTTTCTTCTTTCTTCTTTTTAATACAAATGATCCCCTTAGTGGAAGAAAAAAAAAGCTGAACATGAATTAATACTCTTTTTTTTTTTGTATGAATATGTGGAATAACTTTAAAAATTAAATGTTGATAGATATATGCAAGCCAAAGGGATTGAGGTCCATTCATGTCATGTATGGGAGTATAAGATAATTAAAAAAAAAAGAATAGATCTTTCATAAAAGTTGTACTATGTGTTTGAAAAAAAAAGTTGTAAAGTACTGTTCAGCAACATAAGCATAACGCATGATTCCTAGTCACTAAAAACATTACCTTATCATGTTGGTAGAGATCCGAAATAGAACTTGGTAATGGCTCACTTAAACCAAGTTTAGTATCCTCAAACAGCATTTCAAAAGAAGCAAGCATCTTTTCCACTTCCTTCATTGTCGGTCTATCGTCCCTTTTATCATTTAGGCAGTTTCTTGCAAGCTCAACAATTCTAATTTTTTTTTTCTTATTCCTATCAATTATTATTCCATCATTAAGAATATGAGAAAGTTGTTGGTGTACAATGTCTTGTATTCCATCGCAGTTTAATCCAGGGAGTTTTGGTGCAGGCGCCGATTCGATTCATACAGATCGCAATCCTACAGATGTGCTTACCAAGTTGGTCACTACAGAGAAGTTCAAGTCTTGTTTGGACTTGGTTAATATTACTCATTATTGAAGATGAGGGACGTACCAAATAGGTGCAGGTTTGTACCTCATGATGAAGATATCTACAAGTTATCTTTACAGGAGGCTCAACAGAATTCAAGTCAAACTGGAGATTGTTAGTATACGATGTTTTTGTATTCAGTCACAGTTTAATTCAGGGAGTACTGGTGTAGGTGCCCCGACAGAACATAATGGTAGTCTCACTTGCCGGTAAGTGGCCATTGGGGTTACAAGGGGGCAGGAGGCCCCCCTGCATAGTGAGGGTGTAGGGTTATTTTGTTGAGGGCAGTTTTGTACTTTTCAAATTAGGGTTTTTCACTATATTTTTATAGCGTAGTTTACTTTCTCGGCAAGCAATTCTGAGAGGTGTGAGGATGAGTGTTGTAATTATTCTCCATTGATAGTGAAGCAGAATCTCATCTCACTGAGGACATAGGCAATCTTACCGAACCTCGTAAACTTGTGTGTATTGTTTATTCTTGTTTTTTCATTACCTTCTGCATCGTTTTTTAGGGTTGCATTTCTACAAAAGCTTTTCATCTTCCATTAAGATACAAAATACATAGCTAGAGCCAATTTCCTCATATTCTTCTTTTAAAATCACCATTTTATCAGTCAAGAGCTCTGCTAGAACAACTCCAAAACTATAAACATCACTTTTATCTGTTAGTATACATGTAGGCAAACATTCTGGGTCTAAGTACCCATAAGTCCCTTGAATCATTGTCGTTTTTTGAGCTTGATCCAGAGGTACCAATCTTGAAGCTCCAAAATCACATATTTTAGCCTCTTAGTTATCAGATAGTAGTATATTAGCAGACTTGACATCCCTATGAATTATAGGCACTCAATGAGAAGAGTGCAAATAGGATCGTGCATCAGCTGTTTCTGCAATAATTCTTAAACGATTTTCCCATGAAAGAAAGACTGTTTTATTCTTGCCATGAATATGATTGTAGAGGGTCCCATTAGAGATGAACTTATAAGATAACAATGGAACTTCGGTCTCCAAGTAACAACCCAAGAGCTTCATCACGTGTCAGTGATTGATTTGAGAGGGGATAAAACCCTCATTTATAAATTGTAGAATCTGTCCATTGTCCAACGTTTTGGATTTCTTAATGGCAACTATTTGGCCGATTGGTAAGATTCCCTTATGAACTTTACCATTCCCAATTATTTGACTCTGATGGAAGTTATTGATTGCCTTCATTAACTCTTTTCAGGTGAAAAACTTACCAATATCTTTGACCTCTTTATGCATAGCCAATTTTTGTTCCAATAGCAAGCCTCTATTTTGTGAAAAATGTGCTGCAGCATTGAAATCTGGTATTTTGAACCACTTAATTACTAACTCTATCAGTAGCTGTGGAACCACTTGGATTCAGATATCCTTCCATTAAATTTTATTTGCACAAAAATGGTGCAATGAAGAATATGGGGCCTCAGAAAATAGAAAGAGAGGATATGAGTGCCCAAGGATCCCAATGGTTGGGAATCCAAGCTTCTGATGTATGAAGGGTTCAAGAGTTTGCTTCTAGACTTTACAATCATAATGAATTAAGACTAGGTTGATATAGATTGAGAACATTTTTCCATCTTCGATTGGGACTAAATATCTAGGATCAGTAATGGTTATCTACCCATGTATCTGATGCATTAAATACTTTGCTAGTGAAATTTAATAAGACTACAATTAAAAATTACTATTAAATAGAGCAGAAAATAGAACAAAGATTCCATATTGAACAGAGAACAGAGATACAAATATCAAATTGCTTATTCACAAGAAAAAATAATCAGCAATCGAGTGGAAGAAATTTTGTAAGAATGTAAGTAGCTGAATCCAATAATTGAAAATGGTGCTTCCTTTTAACTCACCTCGAGGGTTGACCAGCTCCAAGAAATATTACACTCATCTGTCTCAGCCAATGAGGAGCAGGTGAAATACTCGTACCCATCATCATTTCTTAACCAATCTTCATGTACCTGAAATTTATTAACTTTAAGATTAAAAATGAAAGCATGACTGACCAAAAAAAATAGAACAGAGATTCCATGTTGAACAGAGATCATAGATACAAAATGGTTAAAAATATCAAGTGGTTTTGCAGTGCAAAATCATATAAAATATTAAAATGGGTTAAAGAACTCTACCACCAAGTGTACTTTACGTCCACATGCATGAGGATGCGGAGCCTGGAGAAGGGCATTTTTTCAGTCTGATTCTATTTCCCTATATGTGTGCGCATTGGTCCATTGGGAGATAACATTCTTGTTCCCAAATGTTATTTTGGTCAGTGCAAAAACCAAGAATAAAACAAGAAAAATCTAAATTCCAAAAACAATTAACATCCCAATGGTACACACTTGTATTTAATTTATTATATTTATTTTTGTTTCTTAATTTTATGTCATGAAATTAATATCAACAATAATACGAAAACAATCAACATCCCAATTGCTCCCACAACACGTGATAAAGGAGAAGAAATCCTAAATGTGACAATTCATCCTTAAGACCCAAGAGGGTCATAGCCATAGTGTTGGTGGGGCCCAGCCCCATTTGTCCAGCCCATGTTGAACGTTGGAACCCCATTTAATAAGGGGTGGAGTTGGTTTGGAGCTGAAACGTTAAAAGGTTTTCTTTTTGCCTTTTGTTTTTTTTTTTTTTTTTTGTTCTGAAGTTCAGCCATGAGAAAGAGCTGGAAAAAAAAAAGAAAGAAAGAGAGAGAAAGAGAAGGAAGAGAAAGAAAAAGGGGAGAAGGAGGAGCTAGAGAGACAAGGGGTGTTTGGGATTGACCTTGATGTTTTGGTTTCTTTACTACAAGTTGGAGCTCTCATCAAAGCAAGGAGTCTTTGTGAGATCTGGTTTTGTAGGAGAGTTTGATTTGGCTTCTTATGAGGTAATCCCTTTTGTATTGTCTCCAATTGCTTATGAAATCTCAAGTTTAGAAGAAACACTTGAGTGTAACCTTTGTACTCTCATTTCCTTTATAGTGGAATGATGCAAGATTTGCCCCGTGGTTTTCTCTCTTTTCAAGAAGGTTTTTCACGTAAAATCGCATGGTGTTTTTGTGTGTTTTATTGGTTTCTTGAAACTTTAATTTCCTTAGATGGGCTTGGGATATATTTACAAATTTTGGCTTGGATTTTTTCTTATTGGATCGTTTATTGTTGTTGTCTTCTCAATACAGACCTTGATTTTAAGGGTGGAAATCTCTTCAAGTGGTATCAGAACAAGGTTGTTAGTTGATTTATTTCAACTATTTGGTGTGTGTTGGGATGGAAGAATCATCTGGTACAATGATTAAACTTACCGGTCCGAATTACTCAATATGGAAGCCCAAGATGGAGGACATTCTTTATTCTAGTGACTTGTATGGTCCAATTAAGGGAGCCGAAGCCAAGCCAGATGGTAAAACTGACAAAGAATGGGATAGGATGAATAGGAAAACCATTGGTACTATCAATAAGTGGATTGATGATTGTGTATTTCATCATGCTGCTAAAGAGACTAATGCCCAGGCACTTTGGAAAAAATTGGAGAGTCTCTATGAGAGGAAAACTACACAAAATAAAGTTTTCTTGATCAGAAAACTTGTCAATTTGAAGCTCAAAGAGGGGCGTTTAGTTGCGGAACGCCTAAGTGAATTTCAAAGCTTAGTGAACCAATTGGCAACAGTAAAAATGACCTTGGATGATGAATTGCAAGCATTACTACTTTTGAGCTCTTTGCCTGACACTTGGGAGACCTTAGTTGTTTCATTAAACAATTCTGCTTAAGAAGGTGTATTGTCTTTGAGTGTTGTGAAAGACAGCATGTTTAATGAAGAGACTAGAAGAAAAGATATGGGTTCAGATAATACACAGGCTCTTGTCACAGAGAACAAGGGAAGGAGTAAGAGTAAAGGACCAAGGAACCACAAAAAATCTAGAGGCAGGTCAAAATTTAGAGAAGAAAGAAAGTGTCATCACTGTGGCAAAGTAGGTCATTTGAAGAAAAAACTGTTGGGAATTGAAGAAGGAACAGAAAAAGGGGAAAAATCAAAAGAGTTCAGAGGATAAGAACACCACAGCCACTGTTCTGATTCTGAAGATGTGGTGGTGCTTTCTTTTCAAGAAGAAGAATGTAACCATGTTGTAGATAATGATGTTGAGTGGGTAGTTGACTCAATGGCATCCTTTCATGCCACCCCCATTAAAGAATTCTTCACTTCTTATAGAGCAGGAGACTTTGGGACTATGAAAATGGGAAATAGTAGCTACTCAAGAGTTATTGAAATTGGTGATGTTTGTCTTCAAACTTGATTTCTGTTAATGCCTTGGATCGGCTTGGATATGAGAGCCATTTTAGCAATGGAAGATGGAAGCTTGTAAAAGGTCACTAGTGCTTGCTAGGGGAGAAGCCTGCCACACACTTTATAAGATATACATGAAGATATGTACAAATGGTTGAATGCAGTTGAAGATGATTCTTCACCAAATTTGTGGCACAAGAGGCTGGCTCACATGAGTGAGAAGGGGTTACAAATTTTGGCAAAGAAGTCTTTCATTCCCTTTGCCAAAGGTATGTCATTGAACCCTTGTGATAATTGTTTATTTGGCAAACATCATAGAGTATCACTTAAGAAATCCTCTGTTAAAAAATCTAATCTGTTAGATTTGGTTTACTCTGATGTTTGTGATCCACTTGAGGTTGAGTCACTTGGTGGCAATAGATATTTTGTTACTTTTATTGATGATGCTTCACGAAAAGTGTGGGTGTATTTTGTTAGAACAAAAGACTAGGTGTTCCAACATTTTCAAAGATTTCATGCCATGGTGGAGAGAGAAACAGGAAAGCAATTGAAGTGTCTCTGAACTGATAATGGAGGTGAATACACTTCTATTCAATTTGAAAGCTATTGTTTAGGGCATGGAATTAGACATGAGAAGACTGTTCCTGGTAGCCCACAACATAATGGTGTGGCTGAGAGGATGAATCGTACTATTGTTGAAAGAGTTAGATGCATGTTAAGAATGGCTAAGTTGCCCAAGCCATTTTGGAGTGAAGCTGGTTTTTTTTTTTTTTTTTTTTTTTTTTTTTTTGTGTGTGCTAGAAATCAAAATTGTATTAAAATGAAGAAGAGAAAAATATTTAAAGGTAAACCAAAAGATTCGAAGCTAAATAAAGGACCCCACCTTCGGCATTGCCATTAGCAGGATCCTCCAAAGCTATCTGCAGAATCTAAATCTTGGTTTGGAGAAAGAATCACATCTAATTTCCTCAATAATATGAGTAGAAAATTCCTCCATGGTTCCAGATAATCCTGTTTTTGCAGCTGATTTTGCAAGGTAATCCGCAATGGGATTGGCTTCCCTAAAGCAATGAGTAATCTTCCAGGAGATAGAATTGAGGTAATGCTGTAGAGAGAGCCACTCTTGCAGGGCAAACCAAGGGAGGGACTTACTTTGAACAGCGGTGACTACTACCACAGAGTTAGTTTCAATCCACAAGTTTGTAATCCTTTGACCCATTTCATGGCGGATACCATGAAGGAAACTTATGAATTTTGCATAGTAGTTCGTACTGATGCCAAGGAAGTGCTTGAAGGAGAATATAACTTTCCCATGGGAGTCTCAAATGACGCCCCCACCTCCTGCTCGACCAGGGTTCCCCATGGAGCTACCATCAATGTTTAGCTTTGACAGGCGAGTGGAGGGTTGCACCAAATGACTTCAAGAATGGAGGGAGGGTCGCCTGGAGCTGCTTGCAACCCTAGCTTCCTGCAGCAAAGAAGATCAGCAGCAGAATGAATGACCCCTTTTAAGTTGAGATTGGACTCCTTAAGCATCCTCAAGATTTTATTGAACAGCAGAGAGGCATCCCTACTCTTACCGCCATGCCATCCATGATTCCTTTCTTGCCAAATAGTGTCGGTCACTATTATCAAGCCAGCCGCCCAAGGGTCCTTTACCGACAAAATTCTTCGCTTTCTTTTCCACCAGGAGATCAATTCAGCAATGGAGGATTGATCCTTCCAAATCAACCCAAAACAGCTCAAGAAATTTTCCCAAAGAGTCCGAGATACACTGCAATTTAAGAAGAGATGGGGCAGAGTCTCAGAGTGGATACCACACATGATGCATTTGGAGGCTAAAGAGATGCCTTTTTTTCCTAATGTTGTCATCAGTAGAAAGCTTCCTGTGACACAGACGCCAGCCAAAGGTTGACTGTCAAGGAGAGAGGCCTTTCATCCAGACCAACTCATGCCAAGGAACCTTGGGATTTCGGCGGCGAATATCATTCCAGGCGGAGAAGGTATTGAATTGACCAGAGGTGGAGAGGGTCCAAACACATTTATCTTCTATGTTACCCCTTGGGATATTGATGGTTGAAGCAGCTACAAAAAAATCTTGAAGAAGAGAAGATGAAACCGTGGGGAAGTTCCATTCATTATTGTCAATAAAGTCCGCAACTTTCATGGAGGAAGATGCAAACAACTCTTCTCTCAAACCCGTTATTTCTTGAAAAGATTCAGAGTCAACCCATCTATCTTTCCAGCAGTTTATAGATACCCCATTACCTACCACCCATCGCTCTTTGCGAGAGATAAGAGACCACATTCTTCGAAGGCTTGCCCAAATTGTGGAAGATTTATACCCCTTCTTAAGCTTCCCATTTTTCCTCAGAAAGCGAGCATTAATAATGTTGCTCAGGGCTGATGATGAGTGCTTTATATTCCATACCTGCTTACAGAGAAGAGCTTTGTTGACATCCCTCAACCGCCTAATTCCAAGCCCTCCTTCTTGTTTAGGCTTGCAGATTGAGTCCCAATTGATTGTAACTCCTTTGGCTGTTTCAGGATCACCACTCCAAATGAAGTTCCGCATCCATCTCTCCATGATATTCAGTAAGGAGCTAGGCCACCAGTATACAGAGAAGTTGTGGGATGGCATACCAGATATAACAGATCGAACCAGTTCCACCCTACCAGCCATGGATAGGAGCTTTCCTTTCCAACCAGCCATCCTTCATTTAATTTTATCTATCACCGGGAGTAGAGGTTCATGAGTGACCCTACCCTTGAAAATTTCCACTCCCAGATATTTTGTAGGGAAGTTGTAGATGGAGATTCCAAGGGTATCAGAGATGAGTTGCTTCCTATCTAGAGACATCTTCCCCATAAAAAGTTTACTCTTGTCGAGGTTGATTTGTTGACCGGAAAACTGCTGATACTTTGTAAGGAAGTCATTGAAATGTCTAACGTATCTGATGGAGCCATTTAAAAAGAAGAAAATATCATCTGCAAAGAGGAGAAAACCAGGAATTTGGACACCGGGAGGACCCTTGATGGCTTGCAGTTTCTTGTCTTAAAGCATAAGGCGGATTCCCCTACACAGGACCTCCTCGGCAAGGATAAATAAAAGGGGGGAGATGGGGTCACCCTGACGCAGCCCTCGCTCAACACCAAAGAACCCAACCGAACCTCCGTTGAGCAACACTGAAATTCTGGATGAATGAAGAATTTGATGCAACCAAGCAATCCAAGTATTAGGGAAACCAAACTTTTTCAGGACTTGGAAAAGAAAGCTCCAAGGAACAGTGTCAAAGGCTTTCTGGATATCTATTTTTATCCCCATACCTCCACCTCTTGTATAGTCAAACATGAGGTTAGCTAACTCTGAAGCCAGGATGATATTGGACTGAATTACCTTGCCCTTCTGAAAGGCACCTTGCTCTTCTGAGATGAGCTTAGGGAGGAGAGAAGAGAGCCTTGTGGCCATAAACCTTGGACAAGATTTTACAGAAAAAAATTTGCATGCAAATTGGCCTAAACTTGTCCAGAGAGGTTGCACCTTCCATTTTCGGGATGAGGACCAAGAAGCTATTATTGATTCCTTTAGGAAGGGTTCCAGATCTGAAAAATCTCTTCACAGCACGGCAGACATCAAAACCAATCAGCTCCCAACAATGTCTAAAGAAAGCACCAGAGAAACTGTCTGAGCCTGGAGAACTATCAGGGTCCAGGTCCATATTGCAAGCTTGATTTCTTGATCATTTGGGATGGCTTCCAATCCTCTAACGTCAAGGTCGTCAAGGATATGGGGAATGCAGTCCAAAAGCGCTCCATGCTCAAGGGTGGGGCTGGCTTTATGGATAGCCTCATAGTACTCCACAACATGAATAGCCAAATCATCCAGATTTGATGTAGTTGTACTATCAGCCTTTTGAAGAGAGCGAATCGAGTTCTTCACCCTTCTGATCTTCGCAGATAAGTGGAAGAACCTAGAGTTTCGGTCACCTTGAGAGAGCCATCTATTTCTTTCCTTTTCCGCCCATAGCTTTTCATGGTCAAGAAGAGCTTTCAAGTATCTGGATTTAGCATCGGCCTCCAAATTAAAAAGATGGTCATCAATACCAGAGGCATCTATCTAAGATTAGATTTGCTGAAGGTCATCCTTTGCAGCTTTTAATTCCGCATCCAGGTTTGGGAACACTGATCTTGCCCAGCTCTTGAGAATAGGCTTGAGGCGTTTTAGCTTAAGAGCAAGGGAGAAAATAGGATAGCCATCCACTGGTTCGCTCCAGGACTTATTTACCACATCCATAAATTCCTCATGGTCCGTCCAAAATCGATGGATGCGAAAGGGGCAATTTGCAGGCTTCAACATTAAATCCGAGGTAATGCACAGGGGGGAATGGTCGGAAGAAAAGCGTTGCATCACCTCCTGGGTACAGTCATGAAAGAGGTTTATCCACTCTTCATTACAGAGAGACCTGTCCAGAATAGCCAAAACATTCCGACGCTTCCTGTTGTTCGTCCAAGTAAACTTACGCCCGTGAGAAGGAACTGATAGCAGGTTGCAAGCATCCACAGCCGCATTGAACTCAGACGCAGACCCAAGATTAAAGGCTCCAGGACCCTTTTTTTCGTACGAAAAGAGGGAGGCATTGAAGTCACCTGTCACTAGCCAAGGAGAGGAGCCAAATGGAGTTGCTGCGAGAGCCATCCATAGCTCTCTTCTAGTTGCTCGGAAACAACTCGCATGCACAAAAGTTAAAAAAATGGAATTGTTTCTCCAATTTATACACAAAGAAATGAACTGGTCAGACATGGAAATAATAGTTGGTTTGGTGAGAGACCTCTTCCAAATGACCCATAGGTTTGGGTTTTTATCAGGACGAATATTATGAATAAAGCATGCATCATATCCCAATTTATTAAAAAAGAGAGATGGGAAAGCAGCTACCTCCACCATTGGTTCTGCTAGACAAACCACATCAGGGTGCTTGTCTAGAAGAATGTTGCTGAGGGTTGCACGACCAGCAACCTTCTTCATCCCTCTGATATTCCAGAAGAGGGCACGCATCATAAACATCTAGAAGAGGCAATATGGTCAGAATTTCTAGTCTGCTCCGCATTTAACAATTGTTTCCCCTTTTTTCTTGTAACTGTTTCCATGCCGTGGCATTGTTCCTTCTGGAGGGCAGCCGCATCAATGGCGCCAACTTCTGGATAGTGGAGGGTGAGGTGACCATTATCTATAGCACTAGAAGTAATGGTATTGATCACATAGCCACTGTGGACAGAGACCTGACAAGGGCCAGCATCCAAATCTGGATTAGCTGCGCATCCTCGAGAAACCAGACCGCATTGTTCTAGAATACAGTTAGTCTCAGTGGTTTGGTCTATCTCATTGATTCTGTCTGACCCGTGTAAGAAAACCGATCCATCTCTGCTGCATGATTCTTCCAATCGATCTGCAATTGGATTATTCCTCAAATTGGCTGAGGAATATCCTTATAAAATAGGTAACTCAATAGCAATAATCCCCTCTTGCGTATCAGAGTTTCCATACAAAGCTGGATCACAATTATGGGAGATGGTTGGCAATTTTGAAATTGTATGCTTTCCTAATAAGGACTCTCGACCATTCCTGCCGGAAACCTCCACACCAGCCGCCCCCAAAGACGTCTTCTCCACCCAAACAACCCCAACAACACCACAAGTATCATCCTTTTCTCTACGTGCGGTATCTGTGGTGCGCTTCTCTTTGTAGTTTTGGATGGTATGACCAAGTTTTTTGCAAAAACCACACTTTCCCAATGCATCTTCATAGACGATCTTTTGTTTGAACCAAAAGAGATCACCTGTTCCAGGTTGTTGCCGTTCAACCTGGATCTCTTCCAACCGCTGCATTGAAATATCCATCTCCACGAGGACACGAGCAAAGTTCCATATGGAGGCATTTCGTGTTCTTTTATCAATGTCCAGGGGGCGCCCCACGGCTTTTGCCATGGATAGGAGGATCCGCTCATGCCAATATTCGAAGGGGAGCCCAGGGAAGCGAATCCAGACAAGCTTAGAAATAGTAGTTTTATCATGGATATTAAAATCTGGCTTCCACCGCTAAAAGCGAATAAACTGCCTTTCGATCTTAATAGGACTTTGTTTCTAGATGTTTGTCATGTCTTTCTCAGCCTCAGATTGGAATAACGTGTAGCCTAACCCCATAGGTTTGATAAAAACCTTCTCTTTAAGGTTCCAAGAGTTCACAGCTTCCTTCCGAACTTCATCCAAAGAAATAAAGCGAAAATTAATTCTGGCCACCAAAGCGAAGCGATACCGGAGTAGGCGTTCCTCATAGGCATCTTGGGGAATCACGATTTTAATGAGATTTCCAGCATGAATAGGGTCAGGTAGGTCTTCAACGTCAGGGAGAATGCCTCCAACCGCTTTAGAGTAGGATTTCTTGGGAAGGGATGAAAGGCCAGTATTGCTAACGACCACAATAGGCACGGCAGGTGCAGGCGTGCAATCTGTCTCAAGAGTTTGTTGGGGCCACAGGAAATCCGTAATGAGCCTCTACTTTTCGCGATCAGGCGGCCGGCCTCCGGTCGGAATCCCAATCTCCTCCACCGCAGAGCTTCTCTTTCCACTTACCATTCTTTTCAGCAAAAAATCACCCAACCTTCACTGCACAGAACAATGTGAAATCTTTACCTTCTCGAGTTCCTCAAGCTTAGTAATATATCAGAACGATTTGGTAGTTGATACCGAATATCAACACGTAATGATTGCCAATTTTCCGGTGAAGGAGCAGAAGCTGATTAATGGTTTTGGTCATGAAGTTATGCTATCAAAGCCGTTAGAGTTGGCTGCTCATATCTTCTTGGAGTGAAGCTGTTCGTACTGCTTGCTACCTAATCAACAGATCTCCATCAGTGCCTTTTGGTTTTGATATAACAGAGAAAGCATGGACAAGTAAAGATGTTTCATACTCTCATTTAAAGGTATTTGGCTGCAAAGCTTTTGCACGTGTGCCCAAGGAGCAGAGAACAAAGCTTGATGATAAAGTAGTTCCTTGTGTGTTTGTTGGCTATGGAGGTGATGAGTTTGGTTACATGTTATGGGATCCAAAAAAAAAAAGAAAATCATTAGAAGCAGAGATGTGGTCTTCCATGAAAATGAGACTTTGGAAGATTTTGAAAAAACTACAGAGCCTAGGATCAAGGCTCAGAGTGCTCCTAACACCTCACTTGTCTCTTCTCCATCATATAATGTCACAGATGTGAGAGAGGTACAGGAAGAACATGGTGATTATAATGGTTCAGACATAGTTGGTGATGAAACTGTACAAAATGAAGAGGGTGTTGAGCATGGAGAGCAGCCCCCTCCTCCAGAGATTTCAGAACCTCAAGTTAGAAGGTCTACAAGAGAGCGTCAACCATCAACCAAGTATCCTAGCTCTTAGTATATTTTTTTTGTTGATGAGGGGGAGCAAGAAAATCTTCAAGAAGCAAAGTCTTGTAATGAGAAAGACAACTGGATCAAGGCAATGCAAGATGAGATGAGTTCTTTGAAGAAGAACAATACCTATGATTTGGTAGAGCTTCCTAAGGGGAGAAAAGCATTGAAAAATAAATGGGTGTTCAAACTCAAGAAAGACGGTGAAAAATTGGCGAAGTACAAAGCTCGATTGGTGGTAAAAGGCTTTGGACAAAAGCAAGGAAATGATTTTGATGAGATCTTCTCTCTAGTTGTGAAGATGAGTTCTATTCGAGTTATCTTGGGTTTAGCAACAAGCTTGGATCTTGAGATTGAGTAGTTGGATGTGAAAATTGCATTTCTCCATGGTAATTTGGAGGAAGAAATATATATGGTTCAGCCAGAAGGTTTTGAAGTGAAAGGGAAAGAGCACATGGTTTGCAGATTGAAGAAAAACTTGTATGGTTTTAAACAGGCACCCAGGCAGTGGTACAAGAAATTTGATTCATTCATGACAGATCATAGTTATACAAGGACAACTGCAGATCATTGTGTTTTTTTTTTTTTTTTTTTTTTTTTTTTTTTTTCAGGAATTTTTCTGATGATAACTTCATTATACTTCTGCTTTATGTTATTGATATGCTAATTGTTGGACAAGATTGCAAAATGATTGATAGGTTGAAAGGTGAACTGTTTAAGTCATTTGACATGAAAAATTTAGGCTCAGCAAGACAAAATTTGGGAATGCAGATTGTTCGTGATAGGAAAGCAAGGAAGTTGTGGTTGTCACAAGAACAATATGTTAAGCGGGTTCTTGAGAGGTTTAACATGAAAGGTGCTAAACCAGTTAGCACACTTCTTGCAAGTCACTTCAAGTTGAGTAAGAAGACTTGTCCCTCCACTGAAAAAGAAAAAGGAGAGATGGCATCTGTTCCTTACTCATCTGCAGTTGGGAGCTTAATGTATGCAATGGTTTGCACACGTCCAGATATTGCCCATGCAGTTGGTGTTGTGGTAAAAAAGATTTTTGGTTAATCTTGGTAGAGAATATTGGGAAGTAGTGAAGTGGATCTTCAGGTAGTTGAGGGGTAGTTCCAAGTTGTGTTTGAGTTTTGGAGGTTCCAAACCAGTTTTGGAAGCTTTTACTGATGCAGATATGGTAGGTGATCTTGATGGAAGAAAATCTACATCAGGGACTTTGTTTACCTTTGCGGGGGGAGCTGTGTAATGGCAGTCCAAATTACTAAAGTGTGTTGCCTTATCTACAACCAAAGCTGAGTATATTGCTGCTATAGAAGCAGGAAAAGAGATGTTGTGGATGAAGCGTTTCCTTGGTGAGTTGGGTTTGAAGCAAGAAGATTATGTAGTATTCTATGATAGTTAGAGTGCTATGGACTTGAGCAAGAATGCAATATATCATTCTCACACAAAGCATATTGATGTGAGATATCATTGGCTACAAGAAGTTGTGGAAAAGCAGTTGCTAAGATTCAAGATGAATCATACTGAGAAGAATCCTTCAGATATGATGACCAAAGGTGTTCCCAAGGAGAAGCTTGAGCTTTGCAAAGCCTTGGTTGGGATGGACTCCAAATGAGGAGTCGTGTGGTGGATCTCCTCTCATGCGCTGTAGGGGGAGATTTTTGGTGGGGCCCAGCCCCATTTGTCCAGCCCATGTTGAACGTTGGAACCCCATTTAATAAGGGGTGGAGTTGGTTTGGAGCTGAAACGTTAAAAGGTTTTCTTTTTGCCTTTTGTTTTTTTTTTTTTTTTTTCTTTTATGTTCTGAAGTTCAGCCATGAGAAAGCGCTGGAAAAAAAAAAAAAAAAAGAGAGAAAAAAAAAATAAGGGAAGAGAAAGAAAAAGGGAAGAAGAAGAAGGAGGAGCTAGAGAGACAAAGGGTGTTTGGGATTGGCCTTGAAGCTTTGGTTTCTTTAATACAAGTTGGAGCTCTCATCAAAGCAAGGAGTCTTTATGAGATCTGGTTTTGTAAGAGAACTAGATTTGGCTTCTTGTGAGGTAATCCCTTTTGTATTGTCTCCAATTGCTTATGAAATCTCAAGTTTAGAAGAAACACTTGAGTGTAACCTTTGTACTCTCATTTCCTTTATAGTGGAATGGTGCAAGATTTGCCTTGTGGTTTTTGCCCTCTCTTTTCAAGAGGGTTTTCCACGTGAAATTGTTTAGTGTTTTCGTATGTTTTATTGGTTTCTTGAAACTTTAATTTCCTTAGATGTGCTTGGGATATATTTACAAATTTTGGCTTGGATTTTTTCTTATTGGATCGTTTATTGTTGTTGTCTTCTCAATACACACCTTGGTTTAAGGGTGGAAAACCCTTCACATAGCCCTCCTTGCAATACAACCCAGATTTGGTCAGAAAACAAATTAGATAAATCTATTTTGGGCTCCCAAATTAACCAACATGTGGAAGAAATATAAAGCTTGATTATCCAAACAAGAACCATTCCCGAGGAATAGGTGTGATGACCATTTCACATCTTATCAAATAATCACTCATTTGATCTAACCATAACTCCAGACCAAATCAAATGGGTGGTAGGATTTCAATTAACTCCTACCAAGCTTAATTCACTAATGCTGCAAAAGAACTCTGGGTTGAATTCTCATTATATCGTTTACCAAAAAAATGTTTTTTCATTTTATTCATTTTTAGAGTAAAGTTACTTTCTTACAATTTATTGGCTAACAAATACTATAAAACAAGGTACAGTAAAGAATTGTTCTTGAAAAAAAAAAAGGTAAATAACAAACAACAATAAACATAAATACCAAAGGTGGAAGGGTCTATCTAAGCTTTGTTGTTGGAGTTTTTGGCTATTACCAGGTTGTATTTGTTCATTTTCTTCTTTCTTCTTTTTAATACAAATGATCCCTTTTGTGGAAGAAACAAAAAACGGTGAACATGAATGAATACTCTTTTTTTTTAATGAATATGTGGAATAACTTTAAAATTAAATGTTAATAGATATATTCAAGCCAAAAGGGTTGAGGTCTATTCATGTCATGTATGGAAGTATATGATAATTAAAAAAAAAAAAAAGAAGGTCCCTTCATAAATTGTACGATGTGTTTGAAAAAAAAGAAAATTTTTTTTTTTTACAATGTTGTTCACCAACATAAGCATAATGTATGATCTCTAGTCATTAAAAACAGTACCTTATCATGTTGGCAGTGATCCGAAGTAGAACTTGGTAATGGCGCACCTAAACCAAGCTTAGTCTCCTCAAATAGCATTTGGATTGAAGCAAGCATCTGTGCGACTTCCTTCATTGTCGGCCTGTCGTCCCTACTATCATGTAGGCAGTTTCTTGCAAGCTCAGCAACTCTAAATAACTGTTTTCTATTCCCATCATCTACTATTCGACCATCAAAAATATGAAAAAGCTTCCCATCTTCCATTGAAGATACAAAATACATTGCTAGAGCTATCATTTCCCCAGATTCGTCTATGAAAACTGCTTTTTTACTAGTCAAAAGCTCTGCTAGAACAACTCCAAAACTATAAACATCACTTTTATCAGTTAGTTTACCTGTAGGCAAACATTCCGGGTCTAAGTACCCATGAGTCCCCAGAAGTATTGTTGTTTTTTGAGGTTCATCCAGAGGAAGCAATCTTGAAGCTCCAAAATCACATATTTTAACATCGTAGTTATCAGATAGTAGTACATTAGAAGACTTGACATCCCTATGAATTATAGGCACTGAATGAGAAGAGTGCAAATAGGATAGTGCATCGGCTGTTTCTACAGCAATTCTTAAACGATTTTCCCATGAAAGCAAGATTGTTTGATTCTCGCAATGAATATGATCATAGAGGGTCCCATTAGAGATGAACTCATAAACTAACAATGGAACCTTGGTCTCCAAGCAACAACCCAAGAGCTTCATCACGTGTCTGTGATTGATTTGAGAGAGGATAAAAACCTCATTTATAAATTGTAGAATCTGTCCATTGTCCAACGTTTTGGATTTCTTAATGGCAACCATTTGGCCGGTTGGTAAGATTCCCTTATAAATTGTACCAAACCCTCCTTGCCCAATTATTCGACTCTCATTGAAGTTATTGGTTGCCTTCTTTAACTCTTTGCTGGTGAAAAACTTACCAATTTCTTTGACCCCTTCATGCATAATAGCCATCTGTTTTCCCAATAACAAGCCTCTATTTAGTTGAAAATGTGTCGCAGCTTTGAAATTTGGTGTTTTGAGCCACTTACCAACTCTATCAGTGAATCGCTTGTTTCCATCTCTTTCAATAGACATGGGGTTATTTAGATCCAGACATCCTCCGAAGATTCTAGATGCTATAGCAACAGTGGTGGTGTTTCCAAAGCTTCCATGAAGTGGTGGGTGACAACTAAGGGGATTATTTTTCATACAACATGTGTTCTTTCTTTGTTTGCGAAAAGATGCAAGTCTAGAGATAGAAGCTTTACCTGCTTTCAATTTTTGCAATGTTTTTTTCCACTCTTGTTTGTCACTTATGTCTGATAGATAATCCCCCAATGCCTCTAGAGTTGAAGGTAACCCTCTCGAATAGCGTACTATATCATGTGAGAGCTTCATATAATCTTCAGGAGGATCATCTTTTGAAAAGGCATGCAAACTAAATAGTTGAAGGGATTCCTGATGGTCCAACTCTTGAGGCCAATAGATTTTGTCATTATCAATTTTAGCCACATTCAAGACATATTCATCTTTGCTTGTTATTATGATCCGACTTCCTTGACCAAACCAATTAAGTTCACTGGCCAAAGCGTCTAGTTGTTCTTTACTATCCACATCATCAAGAACAAGAAGAACGTTTTCCTTGCAAAGCCTTTCTTCCATCAATTTTTTTCCTCTATGATCATGACCTATATCAAAGCTTGCTTTGAAAATATCCTTAAGTACTCGCTTCTGCAAAGAAGCAAGATCTATGCATTGCTTTGCTTGTTTACAAACATCTGAAACAAAACTATGCTTATTAAAGGCTGAACGATAGCGGTTATAGACAGCCTTAGCAATGGTTGTCTTCCCAATTCCACTCCAACCACATATTCCTATGAATTGAACATCATGAGAACCAATGCTTAATAAAGATAATAGATCTTCTACACGAGAATCTATGCCAATCGGGTATTTACATTCAGCCAAGTATGTGCTACTAACCAGTTCATCTAAAACCCTTTTGGCAACTAATTCAACTATCTCTGCTTGATCCCTGCAATCATTTCATATCAAAAGGAAAATCACAACAACTGATGAGATGAAAATATCTAGTAAAAAAAACAGAAGATATAAATTTTGAGTTTTTGCAGGATGTAATGAGAAATAAATAAACACTAGTGAAAATTGATATAAAAAAAAAAAAAAAAAAAAAAAGGGAAAAAATGCATCCTTACATTTATAAGTAGGGTGTGGAGGCTTAAATACAAATATCACTGGAGTGATAACTAAGGTTCAAGATAACATAATTTACTATTTTATTCCAACACTAAGTGACTATGAACTATTAAATATCCTACATCATAAGAGGAAATTTGAATTTCTATGATTAACCTGATGACCCAGGGCTTTAAACAAAGTAGGAAATCCTAGTGATATGTTAAAGTCGTTCTAAATATCCTATTTGTTGAAAAATCTTAAATCGCTTGAGATACAAGGGTAGGATCTAAGGAAGGAATGGCAACATGCATATCGCGACAAATAAATACGTGTTTAAAGATGTTGCGGCTATAAATGATATTTTATTTTTCAAAAAGAAAAACAAAAAATGTTTATAAGGTATGTAATTCAGTTGGATGTATATAAAATACTAAAAATCAAACCATATATTGGGAGAGAAAGGAGTGAATGGGGGAAGTAATAAAGGATGAACATAAAAAGACTTACTTATTTTTGTCAATGATTTCTCCTTTCAAGTTTCCTATCTCCCTCAAAGCTTTCTTCCAACTCTCTATGATGTGGGGTTGAAAATTCTTCTCATGCTTCTGAAATGCTTTTTCAAAACTTCCGATCTGATTCCGAACATGTGATGGCTCAACGAAGAAAAATATGGGAAAGACCAGTTGACCTTTGGAAATGTGGCATAGATGAATCTGAGCAAGTTCCATCAGGCACCATTTACTATGGGCATATCCTTTAGAGAAGACAGGGATGGAGATTTTGGAGCCCTCAATAGCTCAATGCAAGACTGGGCCAATGGCTTCTCCAGTCCACAACTTTTTACTATCAATAAACACATCGATTCCTTTGTCTTTCAAAGCTAAATTAAGGAAGCCAGTGAAATTCTTACGAGTATCTTCGCCCCGGAAGTTGAGAAACACATCGTCATTAGAAAATCCATTTGTGAAGGTAGTAGTGGGAGCTGAATCCTGGGCTAACATAACTTGCAGTCGCAGATAGAATTAAGATAGAAGCTCAAACTGCTCTCTCTGAGAAGGAACTCTCTTGGCTTACAATTTGCATAAATGTGCAGAAGGCCTCGGCACCTCGACTTCTTTTGATGCTTTCTCTACTTTTTCATAAATCCTACCAAGAATAATTGTCAAGTAGCTCTCCATACGTGATTGGCCTCGCAAAGGTGATTAAGAGGGCCCTTGACCCATTATTCCACCGTGAAATTACGGTTCTTTGTCCTTTTCCCTTTACTTTTTATATGGGGCCTGTGATTATAAGTCGTGGAAACATGGAATAATGGTATTGCATACCATGTCACTGTACACCACTATTAAAGGTTCTTTAGAAAAAAGCAAAGCTACTTCAATATGCTCTTATTTTCAAATGGATTAATGGGATATATCAACTACAATTTCATGTCTGAACTGCTACGGAGTAATGATTTGGAGTTAACGACATAAAAGTCGGTGGAATGGTGGATTATGCATAATGCATGTAGAGCATTTTGACTTGACTAATTTATATGATACGTCAGGTAGACAATCGATACCTTATTATAATTTGTCTTTATAAGCATGTGATTAATTTGTAGTGGTGCATTAAGTTGATAGCCATCACTTATTATAATTAGTCATCTGTGACATCAATCATTCTACATGGATCCTCGCACTCAGTCATTGTTTGGAATCTCCATGTAGTCGATCTTATTAAGTTGGGATAAGATTTTAGATGTTATTGATATTGTTTGACATAGTATAATTTTTTTTAATATTTAAAAATTTTCATTTCTCTTCCCTTGCATTTTTTTTTCTTGCAATTGGATGAAGCTTTCGAAATCGCTGTCTTTCTTTGATATTTTGTATGGGGCCTTGACTTGACTTATACATCTACATAAAGTAAGTTTGAGTGGGCAAGTTCTTGGGCAAGTTCATGGATGGTCTGCTTTCCTTATGAAATGTTTGGGGTAGCCTCATATAGTGATGGCTAATCAGTCTTCATGGGTAGGAGGATTGGGTTGTGGTAATGAAAAAGATTAAAAGCCAAAAAGAGGAAGAAGGAAAGCAGACCTTTTTTTATTTGTACAGGGCTTACTGAAAAAGCAATCTCAATTATCTCAATGGGCCCCAAATATTCTCACACAATACCATGTGCTGGGTGCGACCATCCATGAAAAACCATCACTAAATCGATACGAATTGCAATTGGTTGTTTTGGATGAGGAGTGGGTTTGTCTTAGATTAACGAATTAGATTTATTTTCATCCATTTCACACATACTTTTTCCGTAGTTAAAAACCTTAGGTAGGTTCCGTTTGATTGCAATGGGAATTTAAAGGGAAGAAAAGTGAAATTTTTATACTTTAAAAAGAAATGTTTATAATCATTACCCCATATAATTGTCTAGACTACTTAATTTTTTTAATCATATTTAGTAATGATATATTTTACATGTAATTTTTATTTTACATATTATAGCAAAGGGTTTTAGATGTAAAGTAAAGTGAAATTTTATAACCAAATTTATAATGATTTGAAGTTAATGTTAAGGTCACATGGGTAATGATTACATATATTTCTTTTTAAAGTATGAAAATTTCACTTTTCTTCTCTTTTATTCCCCTTACAACCAAACATAGCCGTAAGGATTGAAGAAACTTTCACTTGGCTTCATTTAGAAATCGATAGAACTCATGTTGAGGCACGCCGAGTTATAGGATTTGGAATTGGATCAAGTCACTTCCTTACACTTACTCTATATTTACTAAAAATTTTCTACCTTTTGCTGTTTTTTGATAATCTCATGCTTTTGAACTTTTACATCTTTTTGTATCCTATTCTTTTTTAATACTCAGATTATCCCTCCTTTTCACCTCTAACTTATTAAAATTTTTTAAATTCATTGAGAATTACAATCAATACTTTACATGGGTCATTCCTCCATTAGAGAGTGGAGAGTTCCGATGAATTTAAATCTATTTTCACCATGGAAGGATTAAGTGATCCATATCGATATTGGTTGAGAACAATACAGATTCAATACTTTTATCAAATTTTTTTTTTTATTCTTTTAATCCTAAAACCATGTGTTGCAACCCTAATTGTGAATGTAATATTGAGATAGACACTGATCCAAATTAGTATTGGCTGAGACCGATAGTAATCCAATAACGATCAAAAAATTAGATTATTAAACTTGTGATGATGGAATAGACAAAAGAAGATAAAAAAGTTAATAAATAAACAATAATCTTGATGATGGATGAGACAAAATAATAATAATAATAATAATAATAATAATAATAATAATAATAATAATAATAATAATAATAATAATAATAAGTAAATAAATAATATTTTTAAGTGACTCGATACTAATGCATTTAAAGAAAATTCAAAAAAAGATAAAATAGAAAAACAACGGTATGAGAGGCAATGAGAAGCTTGAGTTTCAGCCAACAAAACAACATTTGAATTAAATAATAATGAAAAGACAAGTCGATTGACTGTTTTCTTGGACAAACCGGTTGACCGTCTCTTATTCTACCCTAATATTTTAATTCTCTTTTGAATCAATAACTCCGGATCAATAATTCCATTCCAATTTTTTAATCCACGGCAAGAGGCGATGGGTTAGTTGGACCCATATAAATCTCTCCTTTTGGAATGAAAACAGAATACCATCTAGAAGGAAACAACAGATTACATAAATCAGGTTCAGACAATCAGATTAGTTAGTTAGCTTTCTCTACCAACAAGTGAGCAAATCAACACATCAGTATTATATCCTCCTCCATAAAATTCACAGAGAAACAGATCCCTGAACTCAAGGCCCAAATGTTAGAAGATTTCTGGAAAACATAATTTTTCAAATCATAATTTCCTTCACTCATAGATGACAGTTCATTCACCATTTTAGGGTTTACGAATCCTATAGAGTTTTAGAATTTCCCCTAAACTCGATCCCCACCCCACCTCACCCCACCCCACTCCACTCCACTCCACTGCCTGGCCATGTGAACCCTATAGAGTTTTAGCCTTTTTCCTATACTCGGTCTCCACCCTACCCCTCTGCCCAGCCATTTGAAGGGCCACGGGGAATGAATTCTCATCTATACACTGTGGCGTTCGAGCTTAACCAACTTGAATCAGAATTTGAGCTGGCTGGGCTGGGTCGTGCTAGGGTTGGCATATCGATGTCCCTGGTTTCATCAGGCCGGACTGAGCTAGGAATGGCATTGAGTCATCAGGCTACATCTAGGCTCTAAAAATCCAACCAAACACGCCAGACTTCACCCCCAATGGAATTGTAGCTTCAAGTTTCAATAGCAACTTATCTAACAATTATAGGGAATATATGTATCCTAGGTTCTCCATGTTCTAAATGTGGTACAATAAAAGGTAGTCCACAATAATATTATGAACTCAATGCTAGGAAAGCCATTCTTCATTCTTGAATTATTTATAGATCACCTTACAATTAGAATCAAGCTACATTTTTTAAACCCTCGTTTTGTTGCCTAGCATTACCTTCCTTTTATATAGGCAAGTGAATGGGTGATCAAGAGATGATGTGATCCCCATATGTAAATGCTAATATAAGCCTCCACCGAGAGTTCATTTACAAATTAGCTAAGCAAGGAATCCATGCAAATGCATGACCTGAGTATAAGAAACACTTCATATAAAATTAATATAATAAAAAAATTAATTTTGTTTTTAAAATAACTATTAGAAGCGTTATCTTAGAATTCTAAACACTTCAAACATTAGAAGCGTTTTACGAAAGAGTTATCGTATAAAGAATGCTTTGTACTATCTTCGCTCCTACAATTGGGTAACTTAACTCATCTACCGATATGTAAATGTTATATGTAAATGTTATCATTGCAGATGGCTATGCTCGCGACGGAATCTGATTTCAGCAATCCTCCTGGAGGAGGTAGGCTGCCAGACGAGGGCCGCCAGCTTCTACTAACTAACTACTGGACGCCCCATGCGAAGGAACCATTGAGACCAGAGGTGATCGGTGAAGATGCTCCTCTGAGAATGGCGAAGGAAACCAATTTGGATGCCGACAATGGAGTAACGAACAAGGAAAACGGAAGACCAGGCCTTATGAAGAAATCTTATTCCACGGTGGTGGGTAGGACTCTCCCACACATGGATCAATTACCTGAACCAATCCATGCGGGAAGTCACACGAAAATTGTGATTGTGAGTTCTAATAGGGAGGGCGAATTTCCAATATATGTCACTGAACGACATTCGCAAAGCTGCGGCTACGCGGTTACATTCTATGCCAATTCGAGGCAGAAGGGGACATGGCAGCGATCTGGAGAAGAAAAGGCCTTAAAGTCATGGGTCATCCTATTCGCTTTCAACAATGGAAGCCTGAATTTGGGGTTGAAATTGTCTGCAATTCCAATCTCGGACAATTCCGTGAAATACACCCTTCAGGGGGTGACACGTGTATTGATACCAATGCAATGGTCCAGATCTGATTTAAATGACTTAAGGTTTTATTAGTTGTACCAGATCTGGACTATTGCATTGGTATCAATACACGTGTCACCCCCTGAAGGGGGTATTTCACGGAATTATACGAGATCGGAATTGCAGACGATTTCAACTCCTGAATTTGATGTACATGCGGAGAATATCCCTACTAAGCTCATCTGGATCAGATTTCCAGACTTGCCATTGGAATACTGGCATGAGAAGATTCTGTTAACAATGGCCAAAGGGGTTGGCAGACCAGTGGGCTTGGATAGACGCACTAGATTTGTGGCAATGGGCAATTATGCTCGAGTTCAGGTGGAGGTTGCCATAGGGGCTAGAAGGGTTGAAGAAATGGAAGTGGAAAGAAGACAGCCGGGGACCGGGGAAGATTTTCTGGTTCAAACAACTCATCACATACGAAGAAGCATTATCAAGATGCGGCTTTTGTAAAAAAATCAGCCACTTTCTTTCCGATTGCAGGGAGAAGAAGGCGAATGAAGAGAAAGGAAAACATTTAAACAAGGATGGAGTTTCAAGGGTGGAGGTAATGGCAGACAAAGGTATCCTTGGGCGGAATTCGGCTGTAGGTGGTGGTGGTCCGGCTGATGCTCAAGTTTCCTTTTCTGAGATGAATGATTCTCCTTTGAAAAATAATTCGGTTACCTTATCTGAAATCAATCTAGGGAGAATATTCCCTCTTCTAAGGACACAATACATGACTTGGGCGAATTAGCTGTCGTCCTTCCTTTAGAAAAGGATTTAGCACTGGATACTAAGGCTCCGTTTGGTATCATTTCTGTTTTAGAAACTCCGTTTCGTGTCAGAAACGGAAATTTCATTTTCTGTGTCAAAACGCCGTTTTTAAACAATTTAGGGCTATTTGGTGAATCTATTTCTAGAACAGTTTCAGAACCAAGAAACAACAGTTCTGCCGTTTGGTAATGCTTGTTTCAGAAACGGGTTTTTTTTTTCTCTCTTTTCTTTTCTTTTAAGTCAATAATTACAACAATAACACTAAAATACTATAAGCATATAAATTCTTTTGGGACAATAAAATATTACACACCAACTAAAAAAAACATGGTTTCCAAATGATGAATAAAATACAGTATTAACAATGCCTAGGTGCAAGTTAACTATTACATAATTCCCCAAATTTTCACTTTTTTCCCAAGTCTAAAGACTTGAATGTATGGAGGATGTCTTTCATCTTATTTGTTTGGTCCTCTAATCCTTTAAGTGTCCCTTCCAGATATCCTTTCATGTACTCGTTCGAAACGGAAGGTGGTCTGGATGATGTTGATGTTGAGCTTGAGCTTTTTGAACATAATGTATGTTGTATGGTAGAGATATGTGTTTCATCTTTCAACCATACAAACATACCACATCCACGGTTATCAGCCTATATCAAATAATAGTAGATGTGATTAGGGTCGTTGAAATTTAACATCGAATGAAACAAAAATCATAAATTATCTATAGGTATAGGTCAATCGTAGAAATAAATTACCCCAGTTGAATTTGGGCAACATATAAAATATTGTCCCTTGTTTGGACCTTTTGTCGCAGTTCGTACTTTGCATTGGACTTTACCACATCTACATAGATGTAGTTGATCCACCCACATGAAAAAATTACATGAATCTTCACACTTGAAAAATTCTCTTCCAATATTTTTACCCGACTTGGTTGTATATTTACCACAACTCTTCCCACAAATTTCACAAGTTGCTATCATGAGTGGGGGCATAGAAGAAGTCATCTGTAACAGAAATTTAAATATCAAAAGAATTAATATAGCATCCAAATATATGACATTCATAATAATATATCAACTTGTACCACATATATAAATGTATCATAAAACAAGTACTACGTGTGTTGAAACATCAATTTAGGTTTTTAGTTTTGGCAAAATAGTTATCGGTTTTAGTTTTCAACTAGTTGTGGCATCCTTTGCTGCCTAACCATTGCATTTGTAATTCTTAGCCTAGTGGCATTCATCTCTTTTGCCCGATTTCGTTGACTTGATTGTATTGTAGAATGATCAACGAAATCTTCATGTGGCGGATTCAAGTCATCTTCTACAACTTTTAAATCATCGCTCATCCCCATGAATTCTGCATCAGCGATATGCTCTTCTCGAATATAATTGTGTAGCCCACAACATGCCAGTACAATTGATGCCTAAGCTTCCACTGGGAACTGATGCATTAGCCTTAAAATTTGAAATTTGTTCTTCAATACCCCAAATGCGCGTTCAATGACATTCCGAAGTGATGAATGCCTATAATTGAACAACTCTTTCGCTGTTCTTGGGGATCTTCTACGCCCTTTATAGTCTGGTAGATGGTATCTCTCACCCCTAAATGGTGTCAAAAATTCAGATTGGCTAGCATACCCAGAGTCGACAACATAATACTTTCCTACAGACAAAAAATAATATATATTATTACGTATACACTCAAATGAAAATCTAATATAATAGTATAAAGTTAATACCTGGAGGTGGATGTGGAAAACTCAATCGAGGATCACTTCTTGCCTGTTCAAGTACTCGATAGTCATTTGCACTACCTTCCCATCCCGCATACACATATGTGAATCGCATGTCAAATGAACATGCACACATCACATTTTGAGTTGTGATCCCCTTCCGATTCCTATATCGAATTTGATCCTCTCTTGGAACTACCGCATAGATGTGAGTACCATCTATGGCGCCAATACAATGCTATGACATATATTGACAATTAAATGGCCAGTACATATAAGAATATAAACATTCATATATTAATTACAAACATGTATCATATTAACATATTTACCTTGAAAAAATGATAGTATTTTGGGTTCTGTGCAATCTCTATCGGTATCATATTGACGTCTGGCAGTCTGATTTTCTCCTTAGCCAGGCGTTGCATTGCAATCAAGACAACATTGAACGTTCGACTAACTGTTTCTCCTGAGTGGTTGAAATGATTTTGGGTGTCCCTATTACTTGAACCCTTCCCAACAATCCATAGGAACATTCCAAGCTGTTCATCCACTCGGATGTTGGTCGTATCTTTCAACCTCCCCCTATGTCTAACATAGTCACATAGGTTAAGGAAGACATGATGTTCCATCCTAAACTCTTCATAGCACTGTTGGCATGCCCATTCAATACCTCATGCATCATGACAGCACCTGAAAATACACTATCCCTACATGGTTCTCGAATATATACAGCCTCAATCAGTAATTCCATTCTCATGTAAATGATCGTATCTTCTTCATCACTAGAAGTTTCACATAATGCATTTGACATAACTGCAATAAATAAACAATTACTACACAATTGGAACCAAATAACTGTAAAACATAACAAGCTGACACATCGTCTCAACCCAAAACACATGTTCAACATTACACACATCAATAATAGAAAAAAAACAAAAGAAATAAAAGCCAAGTCATGCAATGTATCTCCAAAAGTAAAATTACACACATCAAAAGTAGAGTTTCGAATCCAAAATTATCAAAAGTAGCATTCAAACACAACCTCAACTACTCCAAGGCATCTAAAAGCCAAGTCCTCTTCATAGGCTCTGCACAGACAAACAACTCCTTCCAACTAGGATCAGTACACATACGACTGGTGGCCTTCAAATATATCTCCTTTGATATATCCGGTATGGAGGATATCACCGCCTCACATGCACTCACACTGAAATCTCAAGGACAAGATGCACCTACCCCACCACGAATAGGAGATGTAACAGAAGTACTGGATGCTTTCTCAATTTTCATGGATAAATACTTCCCATACAAGTCCTTCACGTGGCTATCTCCCTTATTGGCGCTCTTTTTTCTTCGTCCCGTAGGTGTCCTATCAAGACTTTTTTTTGTGGTGGTCTGAGTTGGAGTATGAGTATCCTCATAAAAGGGGTCAGTCATGCTTATATGCACCGGGGTACTGGGGGAGTGAGAGACTTGCTCAATATCAACTGTATCAACAGCTTCGATGCCATCCAAATCTTGAGCACTATCAACCCCTAAGTTACCTCTAACATATGCATCCCCAAATACCATGCTCAAATCTGGCCAATTGTTTAGTCCATACTTCTTGTACTTCAACCAACCTGGATTTGCCTGCATAGGCAGCAATTGTATCACTTAGATGTACTACTCATTGTAATCTAATTTTTAAATAATTCAACTAGCTAGTGAAATCTATTGTACCTGTATTGCCCTATCCCATACGGACTCATCATCAACTGTGACTGCTTTTGTCATTGAGTTCCACCCAAATCCAGTTGTGTCAAGCAGTCTCTTAAATTTTTGATACTCGTGCCTCAACTTGTTCATCTTATTGCGTAATTGTTCTCTCCCAACTGGACAATTTAAAGCCTGTTGAAATTGCTTTGTAATGTTCTCCCGTCCAATTTTGCAGAAAATCTCAATTTTGCCTCCTAGAATGTGGACTTAAGAAGGCTGGGTCTCACGGGGTTTTGAGTACTGAAAATTGACATGAATGGAGTTTAATCCATGTGATCCTTGCTCTAATTTCATGGGGAAGAATAGAGTAAAGAAGGTGAGATGGATGGTCAGGGAACTTGTTCATGAGAACAGTTAAAGCCACAAATTACTCACATGAAAAACATCGGGGACAGTTTTACTGAATACTCATAAAGACCTTTGAGGCTAGCAAAATTTATGGTAAAACATAACAACCAAACACAAAATGCATAATCTAGACCGAGTGTATCCAATGCATAATAGACTGAGAAAAGTCCCCAATGGACTGGCCACTGGGAAAAAAGGGGATTCAACTGTAAAAGAAGAACATAAGGTTAGAAAATTCCATTAGACAGTACACATGTAATGACCAAATAGAAAAAATAATACTTTCAACTCAAAACTTGTCATCCCTATCATTGTAGATCCTTACATAAGGAGGATCAAACACCTCTATAATTCTATCTTTGTTATTTGGATTAACCAATGGTATTGTGTACAGAATCGTGTAAGAAGCACAAGGCAAAATGAAAATGTAAGAAGCACAAGGCAAAATGAAAATGTAACCAATGGTATTTACATCTCTACGAAAAAGATGAAAAGAGATCTCAGTAGTGAATAAAAAAACTGGGTATATGCAGTCATTGTAATGCAAGGAGAATCCAAGTCTTTTATTAAACTAGCAGTCCATTATTTTTTTACAAAAAGCTACAGTCACAGACAGAAGACAAGTAACCTTCATACAGCATCTGTGCAGAAGACACTGAGTAGTTCAGGAAGAGGCTAAGCTTGCATTGAATCTCTTTCATACCTAAGAACTTTACACTAAATTGAGTAACTATAAACAAATCAAACTGTTCATGCATTTTCACTGAAACTATGAAACAAGCATCTTGTTGACATTATATCTTAAAAATAGTGATGGGATATATCAACTAATCTTATTCATAAAAACATCAGAAGTGATGTACATATTACTTGGTTAAGGAATCTCACATATGACAAATCTCTCTCTTCTTTTATTTTTTGGTGGGCAAGTGGACAGTGGTTAGTCCTTGGCAGATGCAGGTTTCAGAAGGGCAAGAGAATGTGTTCTGTAGCCTGCTCCAAAATTATCTGAGTAAAGAAAAAGGGTCTGAACAAACTACTCTACCATCACAAGAAGTAGGAAGGTTTATTGTAGTTGGTGTTCAAAACCTCCTTTTTTATCTTTTCAAATGGTAGCTGACACAAGATGTATTATGGTTGGATGTGAATTACCTTGAGGGTATTGAGCTGACTCACTGAGAAGAATCACACTCTAGGATCAAATTCCCAACTATGAAATTGCATCTTGGAAAACAGTGACTGACACAACACTTTCCAGTGTCTGTTTGAATGAAATTTTAGGCTGGATAAGCTACGCCAAATACAAATTTTCAAATTCCCTCACCTTCCCTAGACTTCTAGCTTAGTAAGGTCATCCCTTGGCCCTCCTACTACTATCATCAAGCGTTTCCTCTCCTCTACAATTGGTTCCCTCTTAACACATCTTTCTTCATCAGAATCAACAATACGACCCATGAACTTGGGTGTGCATAGTCTCCAATCTCCAATCTGCAATCTGCAATCTGCAATCTGCAATCAGCAAAGGGGCTCTTGGCATTTACACTGTGGGTGTATGAATGGAAGGTAATCAGAGCCTTAGATCTCGATAGGGAAACAAAAAAATCCAAGAACTGAAGTAATAGAAGGGAAAGCTAAGAATTAATACACCTACTGTGTTAAGATGAGAAGTAATAGAGCTAAGAATTAATGAGAATATCTCCAATACAACCCAAAACCCATCTCAATGACAAACAGAACCAACCCACTACGCTTCACTAATCGTGCTGGGTTAAGATGCTAATAATAGTGAAATAATCAACGGAGGCTCTGCAAGATCGAAATGCTAATACCTGTAGGTAGTAACCAAACTCTAGTGAAATAATCAACAAAGGCTCCCAATATCTGCTCTGTGATTACAATATATGAAGAAGAAGGAGAAGAGGTTAGAATAGAAGAAGAAAGAGGTTAGAAGAGATGAAAAAGAAGAAGGAGAAGAAGGAGCCGAAATCGAAGTTACTTGCACAGGAGATTTCACAAGGGGGCGAGCTCCTGTTTCTTCTTCTCTCCTCTCTCTATGCGAGTTCCAAAATATATTCGAAACCAAAACTTTGTGAAGCTTTATCGATCTCTATCTCTGGAATCTAGAGTCAATCATAGGTGGTCCAAAAAACCCCTAAATTTGTTCCAATACCTCACTGTGATTACAATAGATGAAGAAGAAGAAGAGGTTGAATAGAAGAAGAAAAGAAGAGATGAAGAAGAAGAAGGAGAAGAAGGAGAAGAGGCGAAGAAGTTACCTGAGATGTAGATTTCGGAAGGGGTCACAAGCTGGGTTCTCTCTTCTCTCCTCTCTGCTCTCCTCTCTCTATCGCGGACTGTCGGGAATGAACGTTTGAAGTTATATTAATTTGAAATGAAACACCACCGACGGAACAGCCTCTCGGTGTTTCGTCAAATCGAGGGTTTTTTGTTTTTTATACACTTTGAGTTTCAAAAAAACAGAAACGGAGTTGTAATTTACCAAACGGTTTTTTGCGTTTTTTGGTTCTTAACATGAAAAAATGCTAGAAATGTTTTTTTATGAACAATACCAAACGGGCCCTAATAAGGAAATTGATGACCGTTTGGCTGTAGATAGGCATCACCAAAGTGGGTCTCCTAATGGGTCTTCTAATGGGTCGGATCCTGGTTCTGACCAGGATTCCTTACCTGATTCCTGAATGGAAGAGTTGGATCGCTGGCAAGAAGAAGGAAACAGAGAGGAGTGTAGGATGCAAGACCTAGCAGGCCATGGAAGGGGTCGAGGTGGCGGCCTAAGCATTGGCAGGGTTGCTAGTCACAGAGAGGAACACATTAACACATCGCACAGTGTCTAACAGTACGTGGAAGGGGCGATGGTGGTTTACCATGAGGAAGCGAACAGGGAGATCGAGAAGAGCGTGTATCTTATAGAGGATAGAAGGAATAAAAAAGGCAAGAATGATACCTTCCAGGAGCAGGCTTCTCGCAAGTCTGATAGGCTCGCTCTTTTAAAGAAATGACCATGAAGGTTATCTTTTGGAACATTAGAGGGCTTAAGAAGAAGGCTGCTAGGCTAGCCTTAGGAAAAATATTAAGGAAGCATAATCCTGAGGTTGTTTGCATAGCAGAGCCCATGGTGGATGTCAAGAATTTTCCTCAATTATTCTTTAATAAACTTGGATCTGATGCCGATTTCATTCATAATGAGAGGCCTGATATACTCCCAAATCTATGGGTGATGTGCAAGCTCGATATTGAGAAGCCAGCAGTGATCTCCTCTTCAGACCAACATATATCAATTCGATCGAGGCAGTAGGGAAATCAATGCGTTCTGTCTTTTGTGCATGCTAATTGCTTCTGTGTGGCTCAAAGAGAGCTTTGGGCGAACCTGGCGGCTTCCAATCCTAGTCAGGGTGCACCTTGCGCAATGCTTGGAGACTTTAATGCTATTCTCCAATCTCATGAAAAAAGAGGGCCTTGAGCTTTTAACATGGGATCAGCTGCAGATTTTGGGGCAATGGTAGGTGGGTACTTGTTTTTTATTTAAAATGTAACCGCAAGCGTACGGATCAATGTAGCTACGGGTCGAACACAGGGAGAGCAACCACTTTATTTTTTTTATTTCTTTTAATAATGCGAAAGTGAACCGATTAATGGTTGTGATCTAATTTTAATTACCGTCCTAAACATATGTATCTAAAATAACATTCTAACCATTCGCCATGTAAGAATTTAAAGACGCAAGCCACGTAATTAAAATTAAATAAATAAATAACTAAAAATAAACAACCCATGCAATTAAAAATAAAGGGAAAAATGCTGAAATAAAAATAAAATAAAAGAAAGGGGAAAAAGCTAGAGAGAGACTCACAAGTAGGTTTCTCTACTTGGCTTTAGGGAAAAGGGAGATAATTAAAATAAAAGCAATAAATTGATGGTTCTATGGCTAGGAGGGGCAAAGCCAACACATACACTAGCCATGAACCTTGGGGGAAAGGGATAGCAATAATGTAACGACTGAAATTAAAATCCTAAATTAAGAAAGAAAGGGTAGTCAGAAGAAGGAATGAGAGGGGGGAGAGAAGCCTACTGAAGGAGCCTACTTACTTGAACTTCAACCCTTGAACTGAAAACTTGATCGATTTGAGATACTACCAGTACTAAAAACCAGATCTGAAATAAACCAAATCTGAAATTTCTAGTACTAGAGAAAACGAATCTTGAAAAAAAAAATTGCTCCACGGCTCATGATCTTATCACCTAGATCTAAGCCTAGAACTATAACTTAAAAAATTACAACTCAATTGCATAAATCATAAACATAAAAGGGCTGAATAAAAATAAAATAGTGCTTGCATTAATTGAAATAAAAAAAAAACTATTACAAAAGTGATTAAAGAAAAGATAAAGAAAAACTAAAACTAAAGAGAGAGCAAGAGAAAGAGAGAGCAACTAAAAAAAACTAGAAAAATAATGAATTGTCTCCTCTCCTCTTACATGAGTTGTATTTATAGGGAATGGGGAGGTAGGGTAACAATTTTCTCTTTCCTAAAAGAGAGAAACCCACTATTGATTGTGAGATCTTTTGAGACCAAAAGTGCTAAGATGGAGGAGAGAAAAGAGAGAAATAAACTTTGAGAAATTTCCTATAATTTTTTGCTTATTTTCTTTCCTTTTTTTTTCTAATTTATTTCTCTTCTTTTTCTCCCTCCAAGGGACGATTTTCTTCTTGCTTTGTGTGATTTGGACAATCTTTTGGTGATGATGTGGAGGAGAGAGAAGATTTGGACAATCTTTATTTCTCCCTTTTTTTTCTTTCCTTTTTTTTTTTTCTTCCACGATTTTCCTTGCTTCTAATTTGATGTGGAAATCCCCTCCATGCCCTTAGTGCTTTAAGTGAATGAAAAGCAGGAAATCTTCAACAAATTCTCTAAAAAAAACAACCATGAGATTCGAACTTGAGACCTCTTGGTGAGCAAGGGAATTTTGTACACCATAGCTCACCAACTACACTAGGTAGTTGTTGTTACCAAAAACGAATCTTCAATCAATTAAGGATGTGGTCCATCGATCCTTGTTGGCATTTAGAATATTCCTTGTACCTCTGGGACAACTGCAAATTGGCTGGTTCTACATCTCGATTCAGTTCTAATCCATTATTCTTTTTCTGGCCCGAAAAGAATAATCATTTGTACGGGTGACCAAACGAATGTGTACTTTTAATTGAACATGTCCATCTTGCTCAGAATTTCGTCCTCTTCGCAACCATGAAAATAAATAGGACCTCATTACGTGTAAAATTGGAGATATAGCGTCCGATAGTCCTTAAGGCCTTGAAAATATAAAACCTGCAAAAAGAGAGTAAAACCCAAGGTAGCTCCATTCTAAATATGTAAAATGCATATTTTACTACCCTAGATTTCACACATAAATGTGCTCATCAATATTCTAAAGAATATTTTTACACTGGAACTTTTTGTTGGGAGCATTGGTTGAACATCTCCGATTTTGAAACCATATGGATAGTTGTCAAATCTGAATTTCTTAAAGAATCTAGAGTTTATTAAATTGGAAAGAGGGGGATCACCTCCACTGGTTATTTCAGCGGAGTCCACTATGTTGTCCCTATCTTCTTTGTGTTCAGAGTTGGGAATTCCTATGAATGATCAATATCAACCTTGGAACTTCAACCACATGTAGTCTTATTGAATTGCTGAAGCTGTCAAATGTACGGAACACGTCAAAGCCACTAGAGCTATGTCAACTCCTTTAGAAAAGGTCTGATGAGATTTTTTTTTTCTCCCAACACCATAGAGAGAGAGAGAGAGAGAGAGTTGTCGGGTATGACTAAAAGAGAGGTATTTTGTATAGTATATTGTTTATTTCATACCATTATAATTTGGGAAAAAGAAAAGAATGCTATCGGGATACAAAGGTATTAGGAATGCTAGCATCTATTGGCGATTAGATTAGATAAATCAGATCTATACCATTGATTAAATATAGTGTGTATTTAATCTATCTATGCGCTTTCTTACAACTCTTTTCCTTCCCCTTTTTCTTCCTCTCCGTCTTCTTCCTCTCCCCCTCCCTCCTCTTTCCTTCCACTTACGTTGTCCTACGTCTCCTTTAACCTCGCCCCCCCTACGGCTCTCCATTGCTTTGGCTTAAGCCACCGAAGCTACTTGTGCTGTCTGTTCAACCATAGCCCTGCAACCTCCTAAATTCGACCTCCGACCACCGCTCTGAGGGAACCAATTCCGCCATTTTCTGACCACCTAAGCACAAAAACGGAACAAGAAGAAAACGATGGATAAGATGAATGAAATACCGGACGATATCCTACAAAAGCAGGAACAGATTTGATCCCAACAGCCATGGAAGCGAAATCTAAAAGTAATTCAGAGAAAGCAATAGAGAAATAAAACCAACAACTAACAAGCTTTCTGTTACGATGCTGCCTACGTGGAAGGTCATAGGTGAAAGTTTTATTACGTAACGTTAGGAAGTTAAGAGTAGATATTTCAATATATTAAGTGGGTACTTGGTTATTAAGTTATGGGAGGTAGTTAAGTATATTAGTAGAAGTGGGAAGCGTGGGAGAGGATATTATGGAATTGACATAACTTATCTTTATGTGGTTGTTGTATGGTGTATTTGAGGACAAGTAAGTAATGGAAGAGTCATGGACTTATGAATTAAACTTATCCCCTATTTCCTATACTCTCTCTTTCTCTCTCTCTCTCCTCAACAAACTGTCCTTTTCTATTCGAGGTTTCTTTATTCTCAAATATCTAAACTATTTTCATCTTTCCACCATTTCACGAACAAGTAAAGGGCGTGGCTGATCTCAGGGTCGAGGCCAAGGATTGTTACCAACACCATTGATAGAACAAGGCACGTAACACTTTCCAATTCCAAAAAGAAATAATGAAAAAAAGGAGAAATTGAAACTCACAGGAATAGCATCTGCAATCTTAATCATGGCCCCAATCTCTTCTCTGACTTTTTGGATTCGACAACCTCCTCTACCATTCACTTCCCCTATCTGCCCCGTACGGACGACTATCCTGAACAACACATCTTGGAGCTTTCGCGATACGCTTTAGCGACTGGTGATCCGTTGCTGAATCTGGATGAGCTTCACCAGCGGCACCGGCGTTCAGTTCATCATCACGGTGATGTTTCGTACCTCTATCAGATTCATCTCCTCTCTCCTCTGTAACCGCATGAACGCTGGTTTCAAACGTGGATGAAGCAGCTTTCCGGGAACGTTCAGACGTGGCTTGAATAGTTAGAGGAAGGGTGGAGATAAAACTAGGGGAGAGAAAAGGTGTAACAACGGTGGATTGAAGGTTTAGATCTCTTCTCTTAATCCAACGGTTGTCTTTAAGATGAACAAATCCTATGGCTAATATCTCGCTAGCATTCTTAATTCCATTGTAATCTGTTAGCATGCCTCATTTTCCATTGTAATCTCTCTCTCTCTCTCTCTCTATATATATATATATACATAGGGAGAGAGAGAGAGAGAAAGAGATCTAAAAATGAAGAATTACATTTTTACCAAATAATTGAATAGATGTTTTCTTTTAAGTGTGTAATACAATATTGGGAAAAGTTTTTATACAAAATAAATATGGAGAAAGAAAATGATAATTATTGAGAGTGGGGGAAAGAGAAACGTGAGTGGATGAGTGAGTTTTTTTTTTTTTTTTTGGGAATAGTTAAGGAAAAATTTTACAAAGGTAAATATGGAGAGAAAAAGAGGATGAGTGAGTTTTTTTTTTTTTTGGGAGTAGTTATGAAAAATTTTACAAAGATAAATATGGAGAGAGAAAAAGATAATTATGGAGATTGGGGGAGGGAGAAACGTGAGGGGATGAGTGAGATTATTTTTTTTTATTAGTTATGGAACGTTTTGCAAAAGTAAATATGTTAGAGATATATATATATATATATATATGTTGGGTAATTGTATTACAATTTCTTACAAAATACAAATTGTAATACAAAGATTTTACAATACAAACTATGTTGTTGTAGTATTGATCCTTAGCTGAAATGAGATGAGGAAAAACTTGAAATTTAGATGTTGAATTACCACCATAGCAACTGAAGAAGCTTCGAACTAAATTGAGGTTGAGTCACACTTGTAGTACTGCCTTTAAGGTAATTGATGCTCTCTACTATCAAGAGTTGTTCTGCACCTTTACCTCAAAGATAAAACAACCTCCCACTAAAAAATGAGACATTTCTTCTAGTCCCTTTTAGAAGCAAAAAGCTACAGCACAGCAGCCCCCTCTAACCTTACACAAGACTTAAAGAAAATGGAAAGAAGAGAAAGACTTGTATGGTCACAACAAGTAGAAATGGATGGAATGTCAACGTGTGAATGCGTATCTCTGCAAGGTATTTGATTGGGTTTATATAGACCTAAAACCAACTCTCCAACTAATGGTAAGTTAATTGGAGAATAATGTCATATGGACATGAATTGAGAATTAATTTAATAAATTGAATTAATGCCAATCAATTCTTTTTGCCCACCTCTCCACTCTTGGTAATGACCATGAATGGAATTTAGGACTCTCATAGGGTGTTATTAACCATTTTCTAGCCACCTCTCCACTCATGGTAGTGACCATGAATGGACTTTAGGGCACCCATATAATGACATTGACCATTTACCTCCATTTGGCAATAACCAATGGCATGAATTAAGAATTAATTTCATAAATAAAATTAATCCCAATCAATTCTCTTTGCCCACCTCTCCATTCATGGTAATGGCCATGAATGGACTTTAGGGCTCCCATCATAGGGTGTTATTGACCATTTTTGCTACCTTGACCTCAAGGGTCCCACACCATAACAAGACTATCAAAACACATAAAAGAAAGACTTTATTTTGAAACTTAAATATAATAAAATAGATATAAAATCTAACAATCCCCCACAAGTTTCAAACGACATGAACACATGTGTTGTGACTGTATTAGACGCTATAAGATGCATCGTTGTAGGTGTCTTTCGGACTTGAACCTACACTAGGTCTAATGAGCCGTGCTACAAAGTACAGGAAGAGTCAGACTCCTTAAGCCTTTCCTCATTGGTGTAGCTGACTGACCCATCAACCACATCCCATAAATCAACCTTTTGAGCTACCCGTCATATAGTCATTTTGGACTTTTGAACCGGCCATGTCCCTTATCTTGGACTCATAAATGTTTAGAGAACTTACCTATAAGTTCTCATCAGCAGTGGTCAGACCCCCTACATTCACTTAGGTTAGTCCCTGATATGCACCACAATTAACACACTCTCACATTTCCTGGGATTAGACTAATTAAGAGCCTTACCGCTTAACCTTTCTCCTTGTGGTGGTACTACTATCACCATCTATATCTTGGAATAAATACTTATATAAGTATTAGTACTGAACTGGTCATCCCATGACTTCGTTTGTACCCCTTGAACCTAATTCAGCATTAAGCCTCTTCACATAGGTAAGGTGTCCATCACATGACCTAAGGATTAGGCATCAACCCCATTCCTGTAGATGTACTACATAAGTTCTTGACAGACATAGGTTTTATGAACATGTCAGCTTGGTTACTTTTTGACTTTCACATAATCAATAGCAATCATTCTTTCGTCTATGTACTATCTCATAAGATTGTGTTTTAGGCATGTGTGTCTCATTTTACCATTGTATATCCGGTTCTTAGCTAGATGTATAGCCGCTTGATTATCACAATGTAGTGATATTGATGGCGTCGGTTTTTGCCACAATGGAATATCCACCATTAAGTTTCTAAGCCATTCGGCTTCTGTTCTTGCCTTTTCTAAGGCTATAAACTCAGCTTCCATGGTAGAGCTTGTCCCACAAGATTGCTTTGTAGATTTTCATGAGATGGCACCGCCTACTAGTGTAAATACAACCCATTAGTCGCTAAGGACTCGTTTGTATCCGAGATCCAATTTGCATCACAACACCCTTCCAATGCCGTTGGTTTCCCACTATAGTGCAAACTATAGTCTATAGTACCTTTTAGGTACCTCAGCAACCTATCAACTACGCTCTAATATTCTTTATTTGGATTTTGAGTATATTGACTCAGCTTTCCTATCGCAAGGGCAATATCAGGACGCGTACAATTCATTAGATATATGATTGAACTATTAATTTGAGCATACATTTTTTGATTCATCGGTTCACCAAAGTTTCTTTTCAAATGACATCCCATATCAAAAGGTGTTTTAACCACTGAAACTTCATGGTACCCATACTTTTTAAGTATTTTTTCTACATAATGGGATTGGGATAGTGAAATGTTATTCTCTTGCTTGATGATCTTGATCCCAAGGATCATATCAACCTCTCCTAAGTCCTTTGTGTCAAAACTAGACATCAAAAGTTTCTTAGCTTGATTCACTATTTCCAAGTTTGTCCCTATTATCAGCATATCATCTACATATAGCCGTATGAATACGCCCTTACCACCATGAAAACTGCTTTATAAGCACCTTTCAGCATCATTCACAACGAAACCATTTGAAATTAGAACATTGTCTAATTTTTCATGTCATTGCTTTGGTGCCTGCTTCAATCCATGTAATGATTTTCGAAGCTTACAAACTTTTTGCTCTTGTCTATTTATAATACAACCTTCTGGTTGCTTTATGTAAATTTCTTCCTCTAAGTCCCCATTTAGAAATACGATTTTCACATCCATTTGATGGATGACCAAGTTATGTATTGACGCCATTGCTAACATAAACCTTATTGTGGCAATTCTAGAGACGGGCAAATGTATCAAAGTAATCAATGTTAGGTTTTTCCCTAAACCCCTTGACTACAAGTCTGGCCTTGAAACGATCAAGTGACCCATCACTTTTTAGTTTCTTTTGAAATATACATTTGGTCTCCAATGTTTTGGAATCAATTGGTAAATTTACCAATTCCCAAGTATTATTCTCCAAGATTGAATCTAGTTCACTCTTGATTGTCTTCTTCCAAAAGACGGCATCTGATGATGTAATAGCCTCTTTGTTTGTAAGAGGATCATTGTCTACTAAATAGAAAAGTCACTCATCGTTCGAATATTTGGGTCTTTTGAGTCGCTTGCTCATTCTTAGTTGACTTCCATCACCATTACCCAATTCTTGATTGGTAACCTTTGCATTGACTCTATTCCCCCATATGTCAATTGACTATCCTTACTTGTAGGTAAGTTGGACTTAAAGGAAAATATGTTTTCAAAGAACTCAACATCTCTTGATTCTATGATGATATTTGTTTCAATAACATCATCCATGGATTTATTCACCATGAACCGGTATGCTGTACTATTTGTAGCATATCCCAAAAATACACAATCACATGTTTTTTATTCCAATTTTCTTTTCTTGGTATCCAGTAATAATACTTTGGCCAAACAACCCCAAATCCGTAAATGTTTTAGACTTGATTTCCTTCCAAACCATTTCTCAAATGGAATCATACTAGTGTTGTTATGTGGGATTCTATTTGATAGATAACATGTCATTAACATGGCTTCCCCCATATATCAAGTGGTACACTTGAACTCAATGACATAGAGTTCATCATCTCTTTAAGAGATCTATTTTTCCTTTCGGCAACTCCATTGGATTCCGGTTGGTATGGAGCAGTTGTTTTATGGATAATTCCATTTTCCTCACAAAACTTTTCAAGGTTAAAATAGTCAGTCCCTCTATCGGTTATAAGTCTTTTAACCTTCTTATCAAGTTGATTTTCAACTTTCATTTTGTAAGATATAAATGCCTTTTCGGCCCATTCCTTTAATTTGAGTAAATAAATCATGGTATATCTAGAGTAGTCATCTACGAAGGTTATGACATAGTTGTTTCCTCCCCTAGACTCATATGACTTATAGTCACTCAAGTCACTATGGATCAATTCTAAGAGATCACTATTTCTATCCACAGTTTTATGAGGCATTTTAGTTAACTTTGCCTCTACACAAGTTGTACATTTGTTCACAGGGGGTTCCACCTTATTGGTGATCATGTCTAACTTACATAGTTTGGTGATATACTTCACACTACTATGACCCAACCTACCATGTCACAAATCAAAAGAATTCGTAGGGACAGCAATGTAAGTAGATGAAGTACTAGCTTTCTCAATTACAATATTTTCAACACTTAGTACAAATAACCCTTCACTAAGGTATCCCTTCCCCACAAATACATTGTTTCTAGTGATAATTGCCTTATCACTCTCAAAAGCTAATTTCCTTCCTACTTTATTAAACAAAGGAACTGAAATCAAATTGTGCCTAATGTTCAGCACATGGAGGACATTGGTAAGAACCATAGTCTTCCCTGAAGTGAGCTTCAATATTACTTTTCTTTTCCCCATAATAAGGGCACTTTGGAAATTTTTCATTAATACATTTTCTTCTTCCATACTCATGGAATAAGAGGAGAACATCTTCAGATCACTACAAATGTGTCTTGTAGCACCGGTGTCCAATACCTAATCCTTTAGTTTTTCAACCAAATTTACTTCTGTGACCATAGCTACAAAGATGTTGTCTTCAACTAGGTTCACATTTTCATATTTTTCTTCTTGAATCGGTAATCTTTCTTGAAGTGCCCTGGCTTACTGCACACATAACAAGTGAGTTTCTTCTTCTTAAAAGAAGACTCATCAAAGTTTTGATTGTTCTTCCTTTTCTTGTCTTGTTTGTTGGTTTCTACCAAGTTTGCTTTTAAACATTTCTCCCCAAGGTCTTTTTCACCCTTGTCCTTGTTTTGATTCTTTTCCTCAATTTTGATCCTTACAACCAGCTGGTCCAAGGTCAACTCCGTCTTCTTGTGTTTCATTGACAACTTGAAAGCATCCCAAATGGAAGCTTTTCAATTAAGGCACCAATCACAAATTCTTCTGGTAGAACTATTTTTTCCTTTGCTAGCTTTCCAACCAAGATTTGAAATTGATTAATTTGATTCAAAATGGTGTCACTCTCTTTCATAGTAAAATTTAGAAAGTTAGCCACCAAGTACATCTTTGAGCCAACATCCTCAAGAGAGTACTTATTTATCAAAGCATTCCAAATCGAAAACGTATACTCCAATGAACTATACACATGGTATAAGTCATTGGATAATGCATTCAATATCCGATTTTTGCATTAGTAATCCGTTTGAATCCAAGCCACCCTTTTGCCTTCCTTTACAGGATCATTGCTTTTTTTTTTCGGCATGAGTTCAATCAAGGCAAATACCACCCCAATTTGGTCTAATGCAAAAAACATCATTTTCCTCCACCGTTTGAAGTTTTGACCTCCAAACTGCTTAATTTTGTCAAATTCAGTGACAATCCTCATCTTATCCAAATCCAGGATAAGATCAGTTATCGATGCGATAACATTTGTTGGAATTGAATCAATGGTGGATAAATGAGGAATCCCCTTACCATTGTGGCTAACATGAACCCCACCTCCTTGGTTGTTGATTGTTCCTTCAACATTGATGTTTGAAGTATCTCTAAAGTTGACAGTTCCATCAACGACATTGTTGTTCAAAGCATCACCTATGATAGTGATTAAATGACCATCATTGTTGTTGGAGTCATCACCTCTGTTGAGGTTTGCATCTCCAAGATCAGCCATGGGATCTTACAATGATCAATTACCTTAAACTTGTTGGGTAATTGTATTATAATTTCTTACAAAATACAAATTGCAATACAAAGATTTTGCAGAGTATTGATCCTTAGCTGAAATGAGATGAGGAAAAGCTTGAAATAGAAGTTGAATTACCACCATAGCAACTGAAGAAGCTTCGAACTGAATTGAGGTTGATTGATGCTCTCTACTGCCAAGAGTTGTTCTGCACCTCTACCTCCAAGATAAAACAACCTCCCACTAGAAGATGAGGTAGTTCTTCTAGTCCCTTCTAGGTGCAAAAAGCTACAGCACAGCAGCCCCCTCTAACCTTACATAAGACATGGAAAAAATAGAAGGAAGAGAAAGACTTGTATGGTCACAACAAGTAGAAATAGATGGAATGTCAATGTGTGAATGCGTGTCCCTGCAAGGAATTTGGTTGGGTTTATATAGCCATAAAACCAACTCTTACACTCTCTTAGAATCCCCAAGAGTAACCTCCAACTAATGGCAAGTTAATTGGAGAATAATGTCAAATGGACATGAATTGGGAATTAATTCAATAAATGGAATTAATCCCAATCAATTCGCCTCACCCACCTCTCCACTCTTAGTAATGGCCATAAATGGAATTTAGGGCTCTCATCGGGTGTTATTGACCATTTTCGAGCCCACCTCTCCAATCATGGTAGTGACCAAGAATGGACTTTAGTGCACCCATATAATGTCATTGACCATTTACCTCCATTTGGCAATAACCTATGGCATGAATTAAGAATTAATTTCATAAATGAAATTAATCCCAATCAATTCTCTTTGCCCACCTCTCCACTCATGGTAATGGCCTTGAATGGACTTTAGGGCTCACATAGGGTGTTATTGACCATTTTCCACTACATTGACCCCAAGGGTCCCACACCATAACAAGACAATCAAAACACATAAAAGAAAGACTTTATTTTGAAACTTAAATATAATAAAATAGATATAAAATCTAACAATATATATAATTATGGAGAGTGGGGGAGGGAGAAACGTGAGAGTTGATGAGTGAGATTTTTTTTTTTTTTTTGTCACTACGATAATTCTATTAAGGAGAAAATGGAAGAACAATAAAGAATA